>NC_045702.1:53711206-53846944 GCF_009834535.1 Camelus ferus | reverse complement strand
ACATGATTATATATATGTGTATGTATGACTATATGATTATAGTCATCTACTTCTTTAGAAATATATTTAGATAACTATTTACTGAATTTTATATTGCTGAGACATTTCTTTATATATAGAAAGAATTGTGGAGGAAAGTGAATGCAAATTATCCACTTGCAGGGACAATTAAGAACCATATGGAAAATCGACAAGATAACTATGGCAGAGTTCTTCCTGTGTCTGCTGACGAGTAAGAGGGCAGCGCCATATGTTTTCATGTACATTGCCCCAGGAGGGCAGTACCATATGTTGACACATACGTCACCCCTTTTGGCCTTCTGTATAAGGCAGTGTCCCAAGGGGTATGCTGAAAGAGAAAAGAGAAAGCAGCCCCAACATGGGTATGAGGATGTGGTATGTTTTCTGTTGACAGATATTGTTAGACTATCACTTCAGTTGGCAAGCACCAGAACAGCTGCTTTAGCCTGGAGCAAAGGTCTTTGTGATACTACAAACTCTCCCTAATGAATGAGACAGTGGAGTCAGGTGATACGTCCTTTGGGCGTGGACTTTTCCTCCCTAGTGTGACACGAGGAAAAGGCAATAATTAGCATCCAAGACTTAATCCTCTCAGAATTTTGTTCTCGTTCTCTCTCCTTTGCCTCTGAGTTCTTAAAAAATGGATGAACATCTCTTGGCACATAAGTGAAATCTTTCATATTTAAAAGAGACAGGCTAAGAGAATAAGAAAGTTAAAGAACTCTGCTGATTGTTTGTTTTTTATTATAATTACGTAAGTATCTATGTTTAAATATCAGAGTTGATTTCTGGCTACTTGGGTATTTATCACAGCTGTACAGATGTTATCATTTGGGCCAGATTTATGTTCTGTCATCCTAGAAAGTGACAAAAATGAGGAAAAGCATTTCACAAACTCAAAAAGTGAATCATAATGATTCACAGGCTCTGTAGAGCCCGCTAAAAAGTTACATGATTTTATTTATCTTGAATGCAAGTATCAGGAATAGATGAAGTGCATATTGTAGAGCCAATGTCAAAACGCCTTGGTCTCTTAGCTCTATTTCCTCTATAGAATTTATAGATACTATGAAGTTATCTATATGTAATACTATATATGGCTTTTTCTAAAATTAAGCTTATTCATATGTATTTAAATAATTAATAAAATGATATTTAAGTTTATATTCAGCAGTTGCTATACTTGGAGAAAAATGGTAAAAGTTTCATAAATCCAGTTGCTACTGTTGCAATTAATGAAATATAATTAGTGCCATTCTTTCAATGATCTCCTTTGCGTTCCTGTTCCATCAAAAAGACAGAAGGTTAAACTAGTAATAAAGTTAATAGATATGTTCAGGAATTGAATTTAAATTTTGGGTCACAAGAGAAAAATTTGAATTTCAAAGTGAAAGATTTTCCTCTTTGCTATTTTTAGGCAAATGTAATGTGAGATCTACATTTTGAAGAATCTTTGTCAGAAAACTCTGAAGTAGTTGTCGGGGTTTTTAGCAGAAAAGAAATAGGTATTATTATCTCCTACCTTACATATGTGAGATGGAACTCTCAGGAAGCATTTGTAACTATTCCACATAGTTAGGAAGCCGTAAACCCAGGTCCATTTGACTCCAAAACTGAGATTTATTTTCCCACTTCACTATGTTTTGTGTTAAGTAAATGGATCAGTACTACTTTGTTTTCTCACATAGTCAGAGGAACAGTCGTGAAATGCGTCTAAGAAGACTCCTCAGAAGGTCTGAGATACTGAGCCCCACTTATCCATCCAGTTTAATAATAAACCCTTGAGTTTTTCCCTTCTTTCTGTTTCATTCCCACGTTCTTCGCTCCTGTTATCTGTGATTACTTCTCAAAGTACCTTCAAGGAAGCCTTAGTCTCGGATCTGCTATCTTGGATACCTTTCTGTCCTTTTTCCCTCCTCATTTTCTTTCCAGTGCCTCCCAAATTACTGCCTTCCACATCAACTTGAATCTTTGTCTGAGAGTCTTTCTGGGGAAAGCTTAACTAAAATAAGTACTTTTTATTGATTGATTGATTGATTGATTGATTGTTTTGAAACTCTCTTCCATTTTTCTTCTCCAATCTTCCTCCCCACATCCTGCCTCCAATTGCTTATTGGCAGTCTTTCTCTTAGTAGGCACCCAGGGTCCCTGTGGTTTCTCTATATTCCCTTTATCAAAATCTGAACTCATAATACGATGTATCAATTTGATTTACTCTGGAGAGTAAATTACTCATAAGACTTAGGGTCTTACGCCTCTTTGTGGCAATTGCAGTCTAGCATGGGCACCAGACTGTATACAGTGTTTTGAAACTCCGATCACAGAATTTGTTTTTAGTATTGCAGCTAGAAGCGTTTCAAAGGTTGATGAGAGTAGGAGCTTGTCTAAAATCATAGCTAGTAGTCATATAGTCTTCCTTCTTGTAAAACCCTATGGTGTAACCTAAAATAATATATATTCATACAGTTTCTATCAACACACATATACCTAGTTTCGCATTCAGGAATAATTTGTGAACTCAAAACTTTGTGAAATGTATCTTTCCTTAAGCCCCTAAAGTCATATTTGGTCAGCCAACATGTTTTGCTCTGAATGGTCGTAGGTTTCGCTTAGTAAGTTAGTTATTCCGTGATACATGACCGACTGGCTACCATAATGTTACTTTTGAAAAGAATAATGAAAATGCCTCAAAAAGAAAAGCAACTAAGGACAAAAAACAGACTCCCCAGCATATGCAATATGATTAAATAGCAATAAAGAAGATCGTTGCAGTTCACATGAAGAAACTGAGATGGCCAATCTGATGCCACAATGTGTATGCTGTTTGACAACTCAGATGCTGAGTGGTAAACATGGCATCAGTTTTGTTATTGGCAAGAGTATGAACATTGAAGAAGCTGTTAGATCACACAGCCTGTGATGTTTCCCCATTGCAATCTGACTCGCGCAGATATCACTGTGCCAGGGTAAACAGGAAATCACTCCACACATATCATCAGAGCATCCTGTTCCTAAAATGCCTAGCATATTTTAGTAAATAAAAACAATACTTCGACAGTTTCCATCCATTGAAAGTCAAAAGGCTTTCACAATCCCTCATTCATCTCTATCTGGTTTCTCAATAAACCAAGTGGAAATCAGTTTTCTAAGTTAGAATTTGCTCTCAGAGTTCAAGGAGATAGGATACAGAAGCTTAGAAACCAAGTTCAGAAGAGGAAAATAGGATTTAAAAATACCTCGAAGATCAACAGGTCCAAATGCTTAAAGTAATTTGCTCTGGCAAATGTAAGTTTTTATAAAATTAAACTCACACATGGCAAATTTCAGATTTACTATACCCTTGCTCTGACTCTGACAAAGGAAAGAGAAGAGGGTCAGTGATATTTTCCAAATAGTTGTTACTGTTTATATTCTTAAAGTCAAGTGTAGAAATTAATGTAAAAGAGGTGAATCTATTATCTTTAATTTGAAGATTCCTTAGTTTAAAAGAAAACTCCACTCCAAAACATTGAAAACTTATGTCTGCACAAAAACCTGTGCACTGATGTTTACAGTAGCTTTATGCATAATTGCTAAAACTTCAGAGCAATTAAGACATCCTTCAGTAGGTGAATGGGTAAATAAACTAGGATATAACCAGACAATAGAATGCTGTTAAGTGCCAAAAAGAAAGAAGTGAGCTATCAAGCCACAAAAAGACAAGGAGGAAACTTAAACACATAGTACTAAATGAAAGAACCCAATCTACAAAGGCTAAATGATATGAATCTGATAACATGACATTCTGGATAATACAAAACTATAGAGACATAAAAAGATCAGTGGTTGCCAGAGTAGGGAGAAAGATATGCATAGGCTGAGCACAAATGATTTTTAGGGCAGGGAAAATACTTTGTTTGATATTACAATGTTGCATATATGTCATTTTACATTTGTCCCAATCTGTACGATACATAACACCAAAAGTGAAACCTAAGGTAAACTATGGACTTTAGTAGGTGATAATGTGTCAGTGCAGGTTCGTCCTTACTGAAAAATGTCCCATTCTGGTGACTGATCTGATAATGGGGATGCTATATATCTGTAGGGGCAGGAAGTGTATTAGAAAACTCTGTACTTCCCTCTCAGTTTTGTTGTAAACCTCAACTTGCTGTAGCAAAACCTTGAACAAATACTGAAAACTACTTGAAAATTCAAAATAGGAGTTTTATAAATTACACTGTCATCCACATAATGCAATGTTACTGAGATGTTAAAATGATGTTGAAGAGGTACATTTGCTGGCCTAAAAAATACGTTCTCTGAACAGTGTGAAGAAAAAAATTCAACTTATACAAAAACCAGGTAGTACATAACCCCATTTTTGTTTAAAATATGTGTATGTGGGGGGGGGGCAGAAATATATATATATGGCATTTCTATATAGCATGGCTATAGGTTGTTCTCAAAATTCTCATTAAAAATCAGCTGACGCACATGGAGTCGCTATGAGTGGCTGTCATGAGTTCCTGGGTTCACTTGCAGCCATTGCTGCTGTCTGGAGAGAACCCAGTCTTCTGTCTATCTCAACTAACATCCTAGAAGAAGGATGCTGATGAGCCCAGTTTGGGTTACATATCCTCCTCTGGACCCATCAGTTGTAGCCGGGAGAGTTGTACCATGAAAGAAACAGACTGCTAAGAACTGAACATTCTAGGGAGAGGCCGGCTGGTTTCAGAGAAAAAGTGGTAGTCAGTTAGACTGCTGCCCAGGACAGTTACTGACTGCTTTTTTTTCTTGGTCCTGTACTTGTTACCATGGGAGATAAAGAGCAGAACATAGTCCCCATTTTACAGAATCTTATAATCCTATTAGAGAGTAACTTTAATGTTACTAGAATTTTCATCTAAATAATCAGATTTTTATGAAGAGCTCTAAAAACAATTTGGCAATAGTTACCTGGTATTGTAGCATGTGTAACAACCTCACTGGAATGTTGAAACTGCAGATCTTACCATTCCACTTATCAATAGTATTGAAGGAAATGTGGAAGATTTTCTAAGTGCAACTTACTGATTTTAATGGGAAACTGCATGAAGAAGTAATTAGCTAATGAAATGAAATGGTTCTGATATTTGAAGCTGTAAAGCTGTAGATATGTAAAGAGGGATTTAGTTTATGGCCTTCACATAAAATATGCTAAAAACAAGTAGTATGACCACTTATTAATCCATTTCCTAGCCAGTGAAATAAAGATTTAACACTATACATCCTTGAATGTTTTCTTTGGTTTGAGTTGGGAATCGTTAGCATTGAGTGCACATGTAATATAGACTCCTGTGTAATGTTACTTTGCAAGTAACTTCAACTCTACTCTTCAACTCAGCTTGTGATATCTGTCCAGTCAAAGGAAGAAAGGTATCTGAAAATAACTTCTAAAATTCCTGTCCTAAAGCTGAGCCCTCATCTTACAGGATAGAAGTGTCTGACACATTTTAAGACTAACCTGATCTAGATTTTCCATATGATAGAGAACTGGCTGTCTCTTACCACAGTGAATTGTGTATCAGTATCAATACACAAAGGTATCACCCTTTTCTCACAGACTGGGACTATCTTGCCAGTTGGGCCTTTTTTTCCTGTTAACCCCTGTGTCTGGAACAATAGTTGCTCAAATGGGTTCAAGAAATGTTTGTTAAATTTCTAATAAAGTGGTGAGCATATGCTCAATGTATGTCAATAATTTCTATTAGTGATTTTGTGAAATACCACCTTTTGTTACCCATTACTTACATATTTGTTTATCTCCTTTAGGATAAAAAAACATCAAGCAGGTGATAGTAGATACTAGACAAAAAATAAATGCTATCTTACTTTCTTACTGCCTTTTCTTAGTAAAATTATAGCTCTGCAGATCAGAAATTGATACAGGGGAAAAAATTAGAGACTAAGAGGGCATTGATTACTGGTGTTCAAAGATGTTTAGATGCGTGGAGAAGCAAGGTACATGGCTGGTGAACTGGACTCAAAATACATACTTTACTTCATAATAATCTCCAGAAGAAGTTTTAATATATTTATCTACAAAGTAAATAACAGCAGATTAATCTGTGTTGATACATTCAAAATTGGTATGGTACTTTAGGAATGAGTGGGCTGTTTCATTGGTCACCTCTGGTACCATAATAATACTTTGTATATTCTAAGATTTTTCTCGCATAAAGTTGAAATTCTTTTTTTAGCAACCAAAATTTCTCAAACATGATAAATAAGAACCATAAACCATGTCTTCAGCTTGCTAATGCTGAATTGGTTGATTTCAAATTGAATTACATTCACTTTAGTTCCAGCTTTTTCCCCAGTATCAGTGGATTGAGAATGGGTCAACCAATGGATTGATTACTTCTGCCAATTAAATAAGATAATTTGATAGTGATCTCGATAGTAATGGTCCAGTTATTTGAAGCATAGCAAGATAAATATTCTGCTGCCATTTAAAGGACACTATATCGTCACACTTTACGAAGCACTAAGAAATTAACTACTTTATTGAATCATACAAATCTTTCTGTTCACCAAAGAGGTAGCAGTCATTTAAGATTAGTAGAATTGAGAAAAGAAGCAAATGCATTTTAAGGACCTGAGATTCTAGTAGTGGCCTAGTGACAATCTAATGAGATTGTAGTTTTGAAAAGGTTGAGAATAGACTTTTCAGGTACAAGTACCAGCTGAAAACAAGGAAAGGCAAAGGAAACACTTGTTTCTTGTAACTGAAAGTGTTGCTAAATCCTGTTTCCCTTTTATAAATGCCCCCAAATCCCTTCCTCAAAATTGTTCATATTTTAATCCAAGTCATGACAGTCTTTTGGTTTAAATATTTAAATAGACTATCAGCAAAGTGAACATTGGCTGTGAGCCTGTCAAAGCAATCTTTGTTTCATTGTCAAAAGCCTCAAATATAATGTATGATGAGACTATATGTCACACTAGATACCCTCTTAGTTTTTAAGGCTAAGTTCAGATGCATGGAATTTAGAGAGTAGTGATACCAACTGACCTCATTTTAACCTGCATTTTTAATGCCTATGGTAGTTCTGGTGATAAAATCCAGTATGATTAGCATAGCCTGGGGGTAAAAGAACCAGACTCTGGCATTAAGCCCTGTGGCTAATGCCAGAACATGGTAGAAGCATGACTCCTTCACTTACTAGCTGTGTAATGAATGCATTTTTTTAGCCTCTCAGTTACTCTGTTGCTTTATAGGGATCATATTATATATTTGATAGTTTCATTAGATTTAATATATTAATTTCCATAAAACACTTAAAAAGTACCCATCATATAATGTTACATAATTAAGTGTTCAATAAAATAATGAAGATATTATTTCTTCCCTAAATTGTTAATATCTCTTCTTACTATAATTTCTATGAAATAAGTGGAAAATCCATTGATCATATAATCTTTAAATAAATCAGTTTTTAGTTTGGTAACTTGAACTTTACATAATTACTTTGCCTGTGTTTCTAGATATTGCTGAATTTTGAAAAAATATTTTTGAAATTATAATTATGGTTCTGATGAATCCCTACAATAGCATAATTTCTTGGAGTTTTACCAAAATCAGTCACCAGCTGAATTTGAGTATCAGTAGTCCTCATAGTTTATGTGGGTAATTCTTTCCTTACTATTTCAGTTGTATATTACTGAATAATAAACCTCAAAACTGAATGGCTTAAAACAACAGTTTAGTTATTTCTCATGTTTAGATCTGGGTACTTCTTCTGCTAAACTGTTCTGCAATCATTCATGAAGCTGTGATCATCTGACAGCTCAGCTGTGGTGGGTGGGTCCCGACGACCTCCCTCACTCCCGTATCTGCTGCTGCAAGTGGCAGGTTTCCCTTTCTTTCTCTCTGTTTAAATTGCATCCTCCAGTTCTTCTCCATGTGACCTGTCATCTTCAAAGACAATGGCTTCCAAGGCATTCTCAGTCACTTCTGCAACATTCTCTTCATTAAAACAAGTCACAAGGCCAGCTTTAATTCAACAGCAAGGGAAACAGGCTCTAACTCTTGATAAGAATGCTCAAGTCATTTTGCAAAGAGGCACGGTAGGATTTATTACAGCTATTTTTTTTTTTTTTAAATCTACCCATCTGCCTCTTGGGCACAGCAACTTGCACCTTGCCTGCTTACAAAATACACTGTCTCCTTCTAACACCCTGTCTCCCATCACTTTTTAATCCAGTGATGGCATCGGGCTCAACATTTGGTTCATTCATGTTCTGAATTGGGTCTGAATGTGGACGAGAGTCCTCAGGTGCAGCTCCTCACCGTGGTTCCTCTTGATCTAGAGACCTGTGGAGTTAAAAGACAAGTGATGTAACCCTCACACACCCAACATACAGTAAGGGACAAAGAGTATAACCTCAGTAACACTCTATTCAGAAGAGGAAGAAATAAGGAACACATCGTAACCACAGGTCCATAGCAATTCTGACATCCAGAAAGGCACGTGCTTTCAGGCTTCTGTACTCCAAAAGATAGTTTCTTTCCTCTGACCCACAAAGCCTGAGGCACTCCACTTGTGGGCCTTTGTGCCTACAGGTCTCTTTGCCAAGATCTTGATGTGAATGGCTACTCTTGTTCTAGTCTTGGGTCAAAAGTCACCTTTGCTTAGAGATTGATGTGACAACTCTATTTACAGTTGATCTCTGCCTCTCATACTTCCCTCATGGATATTCTGTAATTATCTTCAAAACTGTTGTATTTTCTTAAATACTGTATGCTTTCATCCATAATAAGAACTCACATGAACAAACCTTGTTTCTTTCCTATTTACTAAATTATTCCCAGAATTTAACACAGAGCCCAGTACTTGAGAGATGATGAATAAATACCTGGGAAATGAATGAGTGAATGATATTAGAACCACCCTATAAAATAGATGTTACCCTGTTTTTAATGATGAAGGAACTGAGTGAGGCTTACGCAAGTTAAATAACCTGCCAGGGGTCACACATACCTGATCAAGCGCAGAACCCAGCTTCATGCCAGCAACATGTTATTCCTACAGTTTCCCATTTTTTAAATGGAAAAGAAGTGTGTGTCCTTTTGAAGACCGACATTATTTCAGAATCTTGTCTTCTTGCATCACTTCACCATTTCATGTAACATCAGGTCATATTACATCAGACAGCTCAAAAAGAATGCCAGTGACTTTCACCTTGTTCTCCCTTTCTGTTTATAACCTTTTTACAGACACTGTATATTATTTACTAAGTGAGTAAATGGGAACTGGCAGATGAACCCACCCTACAGTGAAGAAAAGACAGTGAGCACCTGTTCTCTGCCTAATTTCCAATGGATTGGAGTCGGTCTGTGTCCCCTTCTTGGAAAGAGTGTATCTTTATTCTTTATCCTTGTCCTTAGATGATGTTCACTTATCTCATATCTCAGTTTTGATTTCCAACTCTACAGTGTGAGAAGTTTTTAATGTGAAAACAAAGTTTTTATATTAATCTTTCCTTAGAGATGCATCATTGTTAAAAAAAAAAAAATACTGAAACATCATTACCACAATTGCGAAGAGATTTTAGAAACTAAAATCCCATCTTTCAGGAATCACCTGAAGTTCAAAAGTAAATAATCTCCCTTAAACGTACACATGTTCTATGGATGCAAAACGGGAGTACAGATCTACAAACATATATTGTCATCATTAATAGGTACGTTGAGCACCTGCCATGATCCTAGCACTGATTTTAGTGATTCTTATTGTTTACTTAGCTTTGCAGTAAATCTGTCACAGTTATTCGCAGTCCTATTTTAGGGTGAGGACCTTGTGTATCAAGGGCTAATAAGCATTAGTGATTCCGGTATTTCTCTGAAGTCCGTCATACTATCCTAGGAAGTCTTGCTTTCATCCTATGATATGAAAACTAATGAGATAATACAATTTAAGGCAATAAAGGAAGATTGGAGTCCTAGTGTGCACCAGCTCCAGTAGATGATGATCAAAGCTTTGTTCTTGGCAATATGTTTGGTTTTTGCTTCTTTTCCGAAAAAAGGGAGTGACACTGTCTATTCTCCAAAAGGCATGATCAGGGTAATTACTCATTAAATAATAAAATGATTTAATTAATGCTTGCTGTAAACACCACTACTTAATTTTTATTAGAGCAACTAAATGCTAAATGTATAATTTAACAAAAATAACAGAACATTTTTTCCCGTTCAATCCAATTAGGCATTTCCACCGTTAATACCGTGCAGTACCAGTTAGGATACTTTGAACAACAATTCACAGAATCATCAACACAAAGTGCCTTTTTAAATGAAGGCAAATTCCCTGTTACATACCAGAATATCCAGAGGTTAGTCTGGTGATGGATCCTTAGGTATTGTATAATCAGCTATTTTTAAATATTACTAAAAACAACCAGCAAATACTTCTGCTTTGACATGAATTAATATGTTATGATTTACCTTGAATAATTTCTGTGCACTGTGAATATATATTTAGGAAGGATATACATTCTTACTGTACCACTGAGTACTTGTGTGATATTGTGCAATATGCATAAACTTTCTGCCTATTGATTTCCCTATCTGCAAATACTAATGGTACACACCTTACAGATCATTGTGAGTAGTTACCATGACAATCCATGAAGAGTGTTTACCACAGTTCCTGGCGAGTGGTAAGCAGGATATACATGTGAGATGGGATCATAACTGCTTCCAATTTGAATTTTTAAAGCAACTCTGTTGAGATATACTTCACCCAAATAAAATTCAACCATTTCAAGTGTATGATTCATTGATTTTAGTAAGTTTCTGAGTAAATGCAGCCGTGACCATATCCATTCAATTATAATACTCTTATCTGAAAACTTTGGATTCACATTAAAAACCTAGAAAATGGAAAAATGGGATGATGGCCAATATTAAATAAGGCTTAATATAGAGGTGTATGTATGTAGGTGTATATATAATTAGCTCCATAGATAGAAAACATACATAAATATTGCCCAGAACTTAGAAGAATTAGGTAAAGTTTAGTCTTTTTTTTTTTTTTTAACATTTTTTATTGATTTATAATCATTTTACAATGTTGTATCAAATTTCAGGGCAGAGCACAATTTTTCAGTTATACATGAACATATATATAATTCATTGTCACATTTTTTTCGCTGTGAACTACCATAAGATCTTGTATATATTTCCCTGTGCTGTACAGTATAATCTTGTTGATCTGTTATACATTTTGAAATCCCAGTCTATCCCTTCCCACCCTCTGCCCCCTTGGCAACCACAAGTTTGTATTCTATGTCTGAGTCTGTTTCTGTTTTGTATTTGTTTTGTTTGTTTGTTTGTTTTAGATTCCACATATGAATGATCTCATAAGGTATTTTTCTTTCTCTTTCTGGCTTACTTCACTTAGAATGACATTCTCCAGGAGCATCCATGTTGCTGCAAATGGCATTACGTTGTCAGTTTTAATGGCTGAATAGTATTCCATTGTATAAATGTACCACATCTTCTTTACCCAATTATCTGTCAATGGACATTTAGGCTGTTTCCATGTCTTGGATATTGTAAATAGTGCTGCTATGAACATTGGGGTGGAGGTGTCATCCTGAAGTAGGGTTCCTTCTGGATATATGCCCAGGATCGGGATTCCTGGGTCATATGGTAAGTCTATTCCTAGTCTTTGAGGAATCTCCATACTGTTTTCCACAGTGGCTGCACCAAACTACATTCCCACCAGCAGTGTAGGAGGGTTCCCTTTTCTCCACAGCCTCTCCAGCATTTGTCATTTGTGGATTTTTGAATGATGGCCATTCTGACTGGTGTGAGGTGATACCTTGTAAGTTTAGTATTTACTGTATCTAAATTCAATTTGTTAAATAATTAATAGTTTCTTCAATGATTTAAGAATTTCTCTCTCTCTATTCCATGAAATTACATAGTTTTCATTAAGATATATTCAAAATGTATGTGTGTGCATGCATATATGACAACAACAACCAACATTTCTTTCCAGAATGAATGAATATATTTCATACAGGAGAAGCCAGAGTTTATGTTGTCTCCATTGTAGAAGATTCTGAATATGTTTGTTACACAGTCCTGTTCCTCCCTCTTAATTTACTATAGTCAAAAACAAATAATTCTGTGACATGGGCATGGAAAAAACAGGAAATTTACATATTAAGTTTAACATACATACTTATGATACATGTAGTCATATATCTAATATATATTAATATTATTATTATTTTATATAGTGTTTTATATATAACATACATAATAATTATTTGGAAAACTGAGCAAATGAGTCTGGAAAAGTATCTACTCAGGACCCGAAGTTTACAAAAACCTTTTTAAAATACAGCTGTTGACTTAGTTTTCTAAGGTTAATAATTCTCACAATTTTACGAGACATGGCTACTTCTATATACTATTATAACTGCTTTATTGGTACAAGAACATTGAAAAAAGAACATTCATTGCCTTGTTTCCAATAAACAACATAAACTATAAGTCCTAAAAAACAAAATACAATAGTAAAACAAGTGAGCTATCACACACAACACCCCCTTCTCCACCAGACCCAGTTGGAGTTTAATTTTACTGCCTGTTTAAAGCTTTCTTTGAGCTTTCTTTTGCTCTGTTTTAAATTTCTTCTGCTGCTATGGTCAACGTCACTAGTTAATATTTAAGATAATCTAGATCAGCAAGGATTCTAATTATAACTTTGAGTACGTTAAGTAAATACCAATTACACATTAAGGGCCAAATTCTGGCCTTGAATTTAAACAAAGAATTTACACTTCCTTTAATTAAACCTGAACATTTAACACATGTATTACCCAAAGTCTTTAATATTTGATGTTCATATACACACATAATGATACAGCTTTCTAAAGAAATGAAACATTTTGTTAAGTATGATTTAAACTGGGCATTAAGGTGTCACCAAAAAATACTTCAGGAGCATTTTTCTATTTTACATTGCACCTCTCAATACTAAAATTCAAAGGCTAGTAGCGTTTACTCATAGAGACTTAAATAACGTGTATTAAAACTTTTGTTTTTGGAATATTTTTCCCTTCCCTTTGTGTCCTGAGATCCCTTTAGAAAAGGAGAGAGATTAATCACACAGACACGATAGAAAGCTTGTACCAAGGGAAGTTGGCCTTGTTGTTGGGAGTCCTAGCAAACCATTTGGGGGTCAGGAGGGAGCAACAGCAACAATGAATATCTTGCAACTTCAGCAAATAAGGTTTAAATATCTACCTAATCATAATAATCTTCTAATAGGATATTTATATAAGACAACACTGCTTTAGTTCTCATACACAAAAGTTTTAAATAGAATGAAAGATTCTCTTTTCTCTTCACAAAACTTAGACTTTAAGAAGAAAATGAGGCTCCAGGGAAGTGAAGTATGTTCACACACACACACACACACACACACACAAACTGTACACTAATGCTCACAGCCACATGATTCACAATAGCCAAAATATGGGAGGAAAATGTTCATCATGTGATACATGGATAAACAACATACATACATCCATAAAATAGAATACTGTCCAGCCATAGAAAGAAATGAAGTATCGATATGTGCTGCAACATGGATGAACCTTGAAAATACTATTCTCTGTGAAAGATGCCAGTCACAAAAGACTGCATGTCATATTATTCCATTTATATGAAAGTCCAGAATAGAGAAATCTATAGAAATATAAGGTAGATAAACAGTTGTTTAGGATTGGTGGATGGCGGTAGAAGATAATGGGTCCCAGCTAAAGGGTATGGGGTTTCTTTTTAAGCTATGAAAATACTCGGAAATTGGCTGTGGTGATAATTGCATGTATCTCTGTATATACTAAAAATTATTGAACTGTATACTTTAAAGAGGTTATTTGCACATTTAGTGAATTACACTTCAACAAAGCTGTTATAAAATAAAAAGAATTAGAAAAAGGGAAAGTTAGCAAGTAATAGTCAAATTCTCATTTATTTGGAATACCCTAGGACAATAAATGTAGTACCAGAGAGCGTGTGTGTGTGTGTTTAGTTGTTATTTATGTTTTTCAGAAGTCTAATATTATGAGTTAAAAGAATTTCCATGTTATAATCTTCAATTTTTAGGCTGGAATCCATTAAAAAATAACTTTAGATCTTTAGATGTTGAGTTGCATCAACATGGCCTAAAATGCTTTCATACATAAATTTTATTTGTCAACATGTGCTTCACTCTATGTAGTAAATTATCAGAATTTGATGCTCTGATCAGTTACACCACACTGGGCTATTTAAAGCTTGAATTCCAGCAGGGACTTTTTTTTAAATTTAGTATAATTTTAAACATGACAAAAATAGCTCTCTTCCAGCTCTCCTGCTGTGTCTTAGATTGTTGCCAAGGCTTTTTGTAATATATTATCACTAGAGTAACATCCTTCTATAAATATTGCATCCTTGATTCTAATGTCACCCAAAATAGCAACGTGGTATAAAAGGATACAGAGAGAAGAAAGTGAATTAATTTTGTTTTTCTTTACTTTCTAATCATTATAGCTTCCATATCATCATGCCTTCCCATCATGCCTTCTCTTCTTTTCTGCGTACCTTCTAATGGTAGAAGTCTCCCTTGGGTTTCAGGGTTTTTTTTCCCAAGGCCAAAAGACCTTTTCTTAGAACATTAAGCTCCATTGGATAGCTGATGTGTCATTTGAAAAAAAAAAAAAGTCATTTAACTTTGAGCACTCAGTAAAAACCCTAGTAACCAAGTGTCACCTGCTTGCAGATTTCTCATTTCAGTGACCCATTCCACAAAGCAATTTCTTCACTGCACAAGTTTTAAAACCAAGAATGTTTTGGATGGAGTCTGAATCTTGACATAAATTCTAAAGAGAATGGAATGGACGTAGTTATCTTTCCTTACTCTTTTTACTCTGAAATTTTAATCCTTTATGTATTATGACAAAAATGTTGTCCACATGTGACTAATTGTCAATCATGCTTTATTCATCAAACTATACTTTAAAAGAGCTACGTGAGTCTCTAACTCAAATAACTTTTGAAATAGACTTTGGAAATTGTTTCTTAATAAGCTATTAAAATATTGCTCTTGAAAAAGAGAAAGTCATTATTCTGAGCCCAGAGTAATGAAAGACTCAGGTTCAACTTGAAATATTAAACCCAAAATGTTAAGTAATTCGTACATTTAATAAAACCAATTTGAATTCCCATTATAACACAGTCTGCCTCTTCGGAACATCCCTAAACTAAGCACGTGTGGCCATGTCAACTGACAACTTTTGTATGACAAGAGGAGAGTATTTTGTGGGGACTACAGACTGACTTCTAATCTCCAGATGATAATCTACTGATTATGTCAGCTTGATTAGGCAGCTGTAGTCGCCAAAAATATTTTTCTCAAGGTCTCAAGGAGCCTCAAACAATTCTTTCTGTGGTAGTTCATCAGCAAAGGTAACCCAAAAACTGCAGCCAGAAAATTAATATTTAGGTGACACCATCATCTGTTCATAACATTAGATTGAATCCTAGGAGCAACTGTACGCTTTTCTGAAACCCCATCACCACCATCCTTCTACACGTTATGAAGAATGGTCATTTTTAAAGTACAGGAAATGAAAGAAGAGTAGGCAGAGGGAAATTAGGGGAGAGAAGGGAGAGTGTTGCAAATAATTTTGAGATTTAAAGAAAAAACTTCAACTGTAGAACTGGAGGTTGTGGATATATTACACACTGGAGCATTTTTGAGAATTGATAACTTCCTTATAAATAAGTAAGGATGGACATTTCTTGGTTATAGATAGAACTGTCATCTCTGAGGTTCTAATCTAACTCATAAAAGCAGCAAACCCAGCTGTCTATATTTTCTCAAACCACTCCCACTTTCTTGCTCAAGTGGAAATTGCACCTACATCTTTAAGGGTCTTAAAGTCCATGACATTGAAGTTATTTTTTGGCTTTTTTTTTTCTCACTTTCCTTGTGGGACTTTATTGTGTTTCCACCTCAGATTCTACCATTTACTAACTTCAGCTGCCTGGAACTCTCATCTCTCAATGTTTCTTAAATCCCCTGCATTTCTGCACTCCAGGGGTCCCACACTGCAGAAGCACCTTGGCCACCCCACTGCAGGTGCGAGAATGGATTTGGTGTCTCAAATGCCATGACTTTTCCATGTTAGTATCAATACCCATAGCCTAAACCTCATTCCTAATACCTACCTTCAACCTCTTTTAGAATATTAAAGTGTGAGGAAACAATAATGCTATTGAAATTAGGTTTATTCTTTGTGTAGAGTGACACTTGAGAAAAATACTTTGTACTTTAGGAAACCATACCTCTGAGACTTAGTATGTACAGATGTGAAAGTATTTAAAATTGCAAAATAGGAGTTATAGAAATTTAAAATGTATTTTGGATATCACTGTTCATGTCTTTATGATATATGCAATTAGTGTGTTAGCTCAGGTTTCCCCTGCCAAAACTAAGCCTGAGACAAAATTCACCTGCTGATACTTTATTGGAAAGGTGTCATCTCAGGGACACAAAGATGGAGGAAAAGGGCAATGAAGTAAAGCAAAACCAAAATGAAGTCTTAGAAAGCTGACCACCGTTTCTAGAGTTGGTTGCCCCATCGCACTGATGTCTGTGGTGAAGTGGTATGGAAAGGCAGTTTCTCAGAACATTCTGTTGGGGAAGGGAGTTGGGAGTGTCTGTTCTAGGAATATTTGCATACTCAATTTTCATTGGTCAAAGTCATCGCAGGCCTGTGAACTCCCCCACACATCTCCACTGTGTCCCCTGGCCCCTTTGGGCTGTGAAGGCAACATCCTCTGAAAGCAGTGGTACCACCTTCTTTACTGTGAGTCATAAAGATGCAGGGCGAGCCAGCAAGCGGCCATGAGCCACTAACTTCACTAGCCCACCTGAAGCCGGGGGTTTGACGGAAAACAGGAAAGCATTAAGGCAGAGGCAAGGTGCCTGAGGTCATGAGCTAGGTGCCTGGAACAGCCGCTGCAACAGGCACAACAAACTGATCAGGCAGCATACTGAGATATGTTGTCTCCTCTGTGAACACAGTCATGTCTCTCCATGACTTCTCCAGCAAAGAGCAACAAAAGGCAATGCCTGCTCCTGTGGACTGCAAGAAGGCGGCTTACCCTAGGTGACCTTCCTAAAGGGTCATAAGTAGAATGATCAGAAAAACATGGCCATGACAAATCTAGAGGGTGTTTGGGGAAAGAATTTAGGAATAAATTACCAGGAAACAATATTAACAGACATTATCAAATATTTTTTCAAGTAAGAAAATAAGCATTCCTTTTACCATCCTACAAAATGACGACCTGATGACTTGCTACCCTCCACTGTCTTTCAGCATTCCTAATCCTCTTTTTCTCAGCTTCCTTCTTGGCCATGACACTTAACAGTTGCTACTGTGTATCATGTTTATTGTTAGCCTGCCTGCCTATATTATAAAGTTCA
Source organism: Camelus ferus (assembly GCF_009834535.1). NCBI lineage: Eukaryota > Metazoa > Chordata > Mammalia > Artiodactyla > Camelidae > Camelus > Camelus ferus. The sequence goes on along the minus strand of NC_045702.1, from coordinate 53,829,404 downwards.
CAAGAGCATGGAATTCTATTTTGTTCACTGCATAATCCAAGAAACTAGAACAATCCCTTTAATGTAGCAAACATTCAGCAACTATCAGTGAATAAATTAATGGAGAGTCAGCATATTTGGGAGTATATATTTAAATTCAGGCAGAAATACTGGGCTGAATGGAATTTTTTTTTTTTTTTTGGTTTATAGTTGCTAATCTTACATTCTTCTACAATTTCTTTTTTTGCATTTTGATAATGCATGCATAATGCTTCTATAGACATATATAAGAGATGACACTATGGATTAAATGGGAGGCTTCCAGGGTAGGGGAGGTTGGGGCTGGTTGAGGCCTTCCTATTTGCACATCATTCTCCAAAGTATTTCTGCTCCATCTCTGAAGTAATTAGTAGTTTGTTTTAACTAGGGAGGCATTTCTTACACTGTTTAGTTCATAATCGTGACTTTATTTAAAACACTTGAAATATACAATGGACCACTCTTAACCCATGCATTTCTGGTGATGCTAAGACCTTCTGATAATTTGTTAATCTAGTGCTCGTAAAAATGAACTTCCAATTTAATTAAAAATGTATGAAATTCTTAATAAAAATATATCAATGATATGTAAGATGACTTTTCTCCAATTCACATTTAGTCCATTTACTATACTTACCTTTTCCTAGTAAAAACCTGAAAACATTTTTTTAACAAAGTTAAACCAATAGCACGGACAATGCTTAATTTCCTGGTATGACTCCCTACTCCTTCTAAGGTTTGCCCTTTCTGAACATTTGTAAGTATGTGTGCACAGTTAGAATTTCACTTTATGGTATTCTGTTTTAAGGCTACATAACCAGGAACAGACTGCATTGAAATATAGAGAACAGTTCTAATATATTATTTTTAGTTTAGCTTTAAAACTATCAATCAAATTAGAATTAAGAATCTATTTATTTATCTGAAAGTAATATCATATGTCAGCTAAAGAGGTTTTCCTTTATAATTATCACATTATAATCAGTCAAATGAGTATTAATTATTTTGGCATAATCTCCCACGGTGCATACTTAAATATAACCTGTGTGTAAAGTTATTGCCCTTGTTAAAGAGCAGTTCTCTGTATGTCGCAGTCAGCACTTTAGCTGGAATGGACCCACGGATTATCTCACTGGAAATTACTCATCTGACACGTAGATAAGTTGTACTCACCTCTAACAGAACTATAGTTAGAAGTCAGTTCTCATAATCCAGTGCTATTTCCAATAAGCCATATTTCCTTCTATTCTTACATTATATCACTATATAAAAAAGTGTAAAACCTATGGAGTCTGTTCAAGCTCTTTAATTGTGACTTAGTAGTTTAAAAACAGAAGTATCTACTTGACTGAGACATAATCAACTATAACTTAGTTTTTTTAGGACTTTCCAGACCAGGTATCTTAGACCATGCTTCCAAGTGTATCACAGGAGAATTTCACTTACTCTAAAATCTCAGCCAGTTGTTTCTAGGAATCCCTGGGGTGTCACGTGAAGGTCACTGAGTGTTCCTATACCCACCAGGTGTGGGTATCTCAACATGAAGACCGCTGTGCTGTGTCACCACCTCCCCAGCACGTACACAAACATACACTATAGACTTCCTCACCCTGCATTACTCTCAGTAGACTTAGAATTTTTACTTGCGTAAATGTTGAAAGTTCCTTTTATTATCACTATGTAAACATTATTCACACCTGAAGCACGTAGCATAGTATCATGACACCTTCTTTCCTGGATGAGTTTAACTGAGAACGAAATATGTAAAATTTTTTCTACTGAAGAATAAAAGACATACAGAAAGGTACATTTATTTTAAGTATTTATTTCAGTGAATTTTCACCAAACACATCTGAAAACCTAGAACCTATATCAAGAAATAAAATATTCCCAGCACCCAAGAAGACTCCCCATGCCTCCTCCCAGTCATTACCACCCCCAGAGGTGGTAATCGGTATATTGACTTTTAACACCATAATTAATTTGCCTGTTCTTTGACTTTACACAGAAAGATGTATATAATAGGGACTCTTTTGTCTCTGTCTTTTTTCACTAGGCATTACCTCTGTGAGACTTATTTGCTGTACATAAAGTATGTACTCCCCCATGTACCTGTACTCTAATTTATTCATTCTGCTGTTGATGAACATGGTAATTGTTTTCAGCTTTTGGCTATAGCAAGTAATGCTATTCTGTTGGTTATATACTTAGGTTATATACTAGGATCCAAACCAAGGTCGGAGGGTTTGTGTACATGTGGTTTTGCAAACACTATCAAACAGTCTTCAAGTGGCTACACCAACTTAAACTCCAATTAGCAATGAATGAGAGTCACAATAACTCCATACCTTCACCAACTATTATTGGTATCTTCCTGGCTTATTAACTTTATACAGTTTGGTACATTTATAGCTGTATCTAATTGTGGTGCTTTTTAAATTGAAGTACAGCAAATGTACAATATTACAGAAGTTACAGTTGTGCAAAATAGTGACACAATTTTTAATGGTTATACTCCATTTATAGTTACTATAAAATACTAGCTATATTCTGTGTTGTGTAATATATCTTTGTATCTTAGTTTATACATAATATGTATCTCTTACTTGCCTGCTCCTATATTACCCCTCCCCTCTTCCCTCTCCCCACTGGTAACCAGTAGTGTTCTGTATCTGTGAGTTTGTTTCTTTTTTGTTAGATTCACTAGTTTACTGTATTTTGTAGATTCCACATATAAATGATACCATACAGTATGTGTCTGTCTCTGCCTTACTAATTTCAGTTAGCATAATACCCTCCAAGTCCACCCATGTTGTTGTAAATGACAAAGTTTTATTCTTTCATGGCTGAGTAGTATTCCATTATGTGTGTGTCTGTGTATACACCACATCCTCTTGATCCTTTCATCTATTGATAGACACTTAAGTTGCTTCTATGTCTTGGCCATTGTAAATAATGCTGCTATGAACATTGGGATGCATGTACCATTTCAAATTAATGTTTTGGGGTTATTTTTTGTTAAATACTCAGGAGTGGAACTGCTGAGTCACATGGTAGTTCTATTTTTAGTTTTCTATGAAACCTCCATACTGTCTTCCACAGTGGCTACACCAATTTACATTCCCACCAGTGGTGTAAGAGGGTTCCGTTTCCTCCAGACCCTTAGCAGCATTTGTTATTTGTGTTCTTTTTGATGACAGCCATTATGACAGGTGGGAAATGATGTCTCATTGTGGTTCTGATCTGCATTTCCCAGATGATTAATGATGTTAACCATCTTTTCATGTGCCTGCTGGCCATCTGCATTTTCTTTTTAGAAAAATGTCTGTTCAGATCTTCTGCATGTTTATTAATTGGGTTTTTTTTAATGAGTTGTATGAGCTGTTTATATATTTTGTATATTAACACCTCATTGGTCATATCATTTGCAAGTATTTTCTCCCATTTATTAGATTATATTTTCATTTTTTCAGTGGTTTCCTTTGCTATGCAAAAGCTTTTAAGCTTAATTAGGGTGTATTTTTGTTTATTTTTGCTTTTACTTCCTTTGCTTTAGGACACAGATTTTAAAAATATTGCTGTGATTTATGTCAGAGTGTGTTCTGCATATGTTTTCCTCTAGGAATTTTATAGTTTCCAGTCTTACTTAGGTCTTTAATCCATTTTTAGTTTATTTTTGTATATGGTATTAAAGAATGTTCTAATTTTATTCTTTTCCATATTGCTGTCCAGTTTTCCCAGCATCACTTGTTGAAGACACCACCCTTTCTCCATTGTATACTCTTGCCTCCTTTGATGTAGATTAATTAACCATAAATGTATGGGTTTATTTTGTGGCTCTCTATTCTGTTCCATTGATCTATGTGTCTGTTTTTGTTCCAGTATGATACTGTTTTAGTGACTGTAGGTTTGTAATATAGTCTGAAGTCAGGAAGCATGATTCCTCCAGCTCTGTTCTTTATCAAGATTGTTTTGTCTATTTGTGGTCTTTTGTGTTTCCATACAAATTTTAGAATTATGTTACAGTTCTGTGAAAAATGCCACTGGTATTCTGATAGGGATTGCACTGAATCTGTAGATTGCCGTGGGTAGTATAGTCTTTTGAACAATATTAATACTTCCAATCCAGGAACATGGTATATCTTTACATCTGTTTGTGTCTTACAGTTTTCCAAGTATAGGTCTCTTATGTCCTTAGGGAGATTAATTCCTAGCTATTTTATTCTTTTTGATGTAATGGTAAAGAGGATTGTTTCCTTAATTTCTCTTTCTGATAGTTGATTGTTAGCGTATAGAAATGTGACAGATTTGTCCATATTAATTTTATATCCTGCAACTTTACTGAATTTATTGATGGGCCCTAGGAGGTTTCTGGTGGCATCAAGTAATTCAGATTGGAAAGGAGGAAGCAATCGTGGTGATTTTGTTATCATTGAGGACTACATTTCAGTCATTCAAAATAATGGAATACAGTACATCAAGGCAAATACTTTCATGTCCTACAAAAATCAAGAAACTGAAATTGCACACTAATACTGAAAAAAGCGTTCTAAATAGAGTGCCTATATAAGTTACTCAAACAGGGAAAATAGGCAGTAAACCATTTTATCTCTGACATGTATCATCCATACCCCAAAATTAGATCCTTTCTTACGATATCCTTAGTGCTCTGAATTTAGAAAAATGTAATATGTAAACCTGCCTTGAAGATTAGAAAGCACTGCACTTAATCCTTGAGGCAGCAATTCTGCCTATTGTATCAATAACAATAGAGGAATTTTAAAACAAGCAAAAACTTTTATTTTTCAGATGTGTACGCCAATTCTGACTTTTATGTGCACTGCCTTGATGACCAATGAAGTTGCACACCTTTTCATGTATACTGGTCATTTGGATATTGTCTTTTATGGAATGCCACTTCAAGTCTTTTGGATTTGAACAGGTAAGATCTAATGACTTTTCCATCTCCCTTTGATTGATAGGTTTTCTTTATATTTTCCTTGTATGAGTTATCAACTGTATGTATGCAGATATTTCCCTCCACTCTGTAACATGTCGTTTCACTCTTTTAGTAGTGTCTTGATAAACAAAAGTCATATTTTAATGTAATATGTCAATTTTTTCTTAATGGTTCTTGCTGTTTATTTTTTTATTTGAAAAGATGTTTCCATATTCAGTGTTCAGATATCTTATGTCTTCTGAAAATGTCTTTATTTTACATTTCAACTCTACATTTACATCTAAAATTGAGTTTTGCTTATGGTGTGAGGTAGGTAGTAGAAATTTTGTCTATGGCTCTCCCATTGGTACAGCAGCATTTATTAAACAGCCCAGGTTTTCTCAGCCAAGAGTTGATTTAAGTATGCGTTGATGTATCTGTCTAATCCTGTGCTATGCTGCATTGTCTTCATCATTATAGCTTCACAATAAGTTTTGATAGGTGGCAGTATATTTTCTCGAAGTTTCTTTTTCTACTTTGGTTTTAGTTGTGCTCTTCATATCTATAAAAAGACAGCCTTCCACAATTTTTATAAGAACCATATTGAGGCTAAGGATCAGTTCACAAAGTATTGAGATCTTTTCAATATTGAGCTAGCAATCCATGAAAATGGTATATATTCAGACACTGATTTGTATAATCTTTATTTTCTCTTGTATTTTATAGAGTTGTTATGAATCTTACACTAAATTTTTTGAGAGTGTTTAATGCTTTGGTTATTATAAATGTTATTTAACTTTCTCATTTCTAACTTTGTAGCTGGGATATTAATATAAAAATGATTTATATTGATATTCTAAATTAGCTTTTAGTTTTTGTAGTTTGTGTATAGGTTCTTTTTGGACTTTCTACTTATACAATAACACCCATCTTTGTATTTGTTACTTCCTACTCCTTAACACTTTTCCATTGTTCTTCTTTCCTAGTATTAGCAATGATACCAGTAAAATGCTGAATAGAAGTAGTAAGAGAGGGTATCCTTGCAATGTTCCTAGCCTTAGGAGAAGTGTTTTTAAAATTTTACTATTAAGTCTGGTGTTTTCTATACGATTTTTGTGGATATGTTTTCAGATTAACAGTATTCCCTTCTTTTTCCAGTTTGCTAAGAAATTTTATCTTAAATGGCCATTGAAACTTACCAATTGATTTTTCTATTTATATTTACTATATGATTTTTCTGTTCTGTAAGTGTAGTGAATTTATTCTTTGTAGAAGTTTATTTTCAGATGTTCTACCAGCCTTACGGTCAATCTTACATTCTTGAAATAGACCCAATGTATTGTGACGTATTGCCCTTTTATGCATTACTGGATTCAAATAGTTATTTTGGAGGAGGGCATCATGAGAGATTTTGGCATCCTCTGCATTTTTCATAACAAGCTAATTTAACATAAAATGTGTTTTAGAACTTTTCTTAATTTAGTGAGAAGCCCTATCAGTCAATTGGCTTGCTTCTGTGATAAAAATTCTGTCTTAAAAGAACAAAAAGAACTTTTAACAATCCCAAAGTTACTCTTGCAAGTGTGACATGATTATAAAGATGAAAACTCTATAATATAAACCAGTTTTAAAAAATTACCTCATTTTACTAAGATCATAATAGTTATTTTAACTTTTGGACACACATCTACTTTTGTTTGCAGATGGTGCAACTAAGTACATGAAATGCTAAAGCATAATATAAGGTAGAATTTTTGTAAGATTTTTTTTTGCAAAATACTGTTAAAAAAATTTTTTAAAGCTAAATAATGAAAAGGAAGAGCTCCAAAAGCTAAAGCCTTATGGGAAAGATTGATACACAGCTCTTCATTGGAAATGGTTTTAAATGTTTTTGTCATTAAAAAAAAAATAGCAGAACAAATGTCAAAGACAAATTACACACTGGAATATTTCCGGCATATGTGACAGAGGAAAGGAAAATACCAATCCTAAGGGATAAACAACTTAACAAGTACATTTTAAAAATTAATCGCATAAGTAGAAAAATTAATACCTGAAATAAATTAAGACCCAAAATAAGAAATTAAACAGCTTATGTATGTGAAATATATTTTTTAACAATGAAAGAAATATAAACCAAGGAAAAGAAACACCATTTTGTTCTATCAGATTGAAAAAATGATGTCACTGTTGATAAGTAGAAAACAAATTAACATATTCATATTCTTCTGATAGAGATACAAAGTGCAAGAACATTTTGACCAATTGTGGAAATTTGAGTAGAAAACCTTAAATTTTTGTTTATGCCTTTACCTAGTAATTTCACATAACAAAACTGATCATAGGAAAAAACCTCATTGAAACTTAGGAAAGGCTGTATCAAGCCATTGACAGTAACACAGCAGAAGTATATGTATTAAAATAAAAAAGTAAAATGCTATATTACTGCATTAAAAGATAAGATACTATTTTACTCTTCTATTGCTGTGGCACAAACTTAGCAGCTTGAAAAAAACAAACTTACAGTTACCAGAGGGGAAAGGGGATGGGGATAAATTGGGAGTTTGGGATTTGTCAATACTACCTACTATATATAAAACAAACAACAAGGCCCTACTGTACAGCACAGGGAACTATATTCAATACCTTCTAATGGCCTGTAATGAAACAGAATATGAAAAGGAATATATATATGTATACAATATATAAATGCATTTTGCTGTACACCAGAAATTAACACAGCTTGTAAATTGACTCAACTTCAATTAAAAAAGAAATTGACTTATTAGCTCACAGTTCTATTAGTCAGAAATCTGGTATGGCATGATTAGAGTCTCTGCTCACAGTTACCACAAGTCAGCTGTCAAAGTGTTCAGTGGCGGCTCTAGGGAAATCACAGCTTCTAAGCCTCCTTTTTGTTGATAGCAGAATTCAGTTCCTTGGACGGCGGTACAGAGTCTCCTGTTTCCTTGCTGTCTGTCAGCTAAGGAGTAGGGGACACCCTCAGTTCCCAGAAGTCCCCTGCTTCAACTTCTAGACAACAGTACTGTGTTAAATCACTCTCATGCTTTGAAACTCTGACTTCCCCCATCTCTGACCTCTAGTTTCAGATTTCAAGGGCTCAAAGGATTACGATAAACTCCCTATCTTAAATTCAACTGATTTGGGCCCTTAATTACATCTGCAGAAATCCCTTCACAGCAGTAGATAGACTCGTGTTTGAACAGCTGAGATGTATGTGTACCACTGGCAGAAATCTTGAGGGCTATCCTAGAATTCTGCCTACTACAGATCCGAAATAGAATGTATTATGGCCCTCATTTATATGTAAGTGAAAGAATATACATAATTTCCATATATATGTATACTTACTATAAAGATAGATTCCACAATGTTAATAATATTTTATATTAAAATACATATACCTAACATATATAATATATATGATACTGTAGATGTGATTTTAATGTTCTCCTAATTGTCACTTTGGGAATTGTAATAAGATGGACACTTAGGATTTTTAAGACATAAAAATATTTGGACCCTGTCTAGAAGTTTATATTTCTAGAAAAAGAGAATCCCTTGTTAATATATTTACCTATCAAACGGTGTTACCAGTGTTATGCTTCCAAACCAGACCATATTGACAATTTTAGAGCAAGCTTCTATGGAGGCACAAAAATACACTTAAAAATTTTGCCATTACTTTGAGCAGTTAAAATCCCATTTTGATGCACGCTCAATTGAGAATTAAAAGTTCAAATATTGATTTGCATAGGAAATTAGCAATTAAGTACCCATATAATTAACTTGCACCTGCCAATTGATGCACCAATTAAGTTTGCAGATACCTTATAAGAAACTTTTTGAAAATAAAGTTTCTGACATAATTTTGACAATAATTTGTTGCAGACATTTGAAAGTACACAATTCTACAGAAAGGTACGTGTGGTAGCCGTGAGAATGTTACCCAGCACAGGTGGTACAAGTGACCGAAGGCCCAGCTGCCATAGTCTGAAATTTATCAACAGGTTGGCATGGAGGTCACTCCTGGGCAGCTCACTGCTGGTGATTAAAGCAGTAAGGTGCTTAAGGCAGATCTGTGCTAAGGAGACCCAGGAATTGAACTGCTGGCTTTGGCTCGAGGACTTCCTACCCAAAGGACTGGACACCTATGCTTGGTACAATAGTGGCCTCACCAAAATATGTTGAAGTCCTAACCTCTGGCAGCTGTAAATATTCCCGTCTTTAGATATATGGTCCTTTAGAGATGAACTCAGTTTAAAATGAAGTCGTACCAGATTAGACTGAGCCCTAAATGCAGTGACTGGTGTCCTTATAACGGGAGAGATTTTCAGAGACACAAAAGAAAGAGGGCCATGTGACAGAAATTAAAGACAGATTAGAGTGGTGCAGCTACAAAGCAAAGAAGGCCAAGGATTGCCAGCAACTACCAGAAGCTAGGAAGAGGTAAGGAAGGAGTCTCAGTGAAAGCAAGACGCTGCTGATACTCACTTCAAACTTCAAGCCTATAGAACTGTGAGAGGATGGATTTTGGACTGACTCAGTGTTCATACCCAGTTTGTGGTCATTAGTTATAGCAACCTTAGGAAACTGGTATACCGTTTCCCATTCCTTTCTTGTTCCTGGTTTGGAGTCAGTTTTACATAGTGGATTGACAACACTCCCAGTCTTACTCAGCCCCTGCCCCGCTTTGCCTTACATGGATATTTCCCTTAATACCATCCTTATGTATTTAATATCACTACAGCATCCTTTTCTCTGAGATCTTAGACTAACACAGTCAGTGCACTACTTAGATAATGAACCAAACCATATTTATAGATTGATTGATTTTATTGGAGTATAGTCAGTTTACAATGTTGCATCGATTTCCGGTGTACGGCACAACGCTTCAGTCATAGAGGAACATACGTGTATTTGTTTGCATATTCTTTTTCCCCATAAGTTAGTAAAAGATAGTGAATAGAGTTCCCTATGATATACAGTATAAACTTGCTGTTTATTTTATGTATCTGTTAGTGTGTGCAAATCTCAAACTCCCAATTAATCCCTCCCACACCTCCCCCCACCCCATAACCATAAGTTTGTTTTCTATGTCTGTGGGTCTGTTTCTGTTTTGTAAATAAGTTCATTTCTTTTTAGACTGCACACATAAGCGATACATGATATTTTTCTTTATCTTTCTGGCTTACTTCACCTAGAATTACAATCTTTAGATCCATCCATGTTGCTGCAAATGGCATTTTTAGTCTTTTTTATGGCTGAGTCATATCCTGTTGTATAAATATACCACAGCTTCTTTATCCACTCATCTGTCAATGGACATTTAATTTGTTTTCATGTCTTGGCTATTGTAAATAGTGCTGCTATGAACATTGGGGTGCATGTATCTTTTTGAATTCAAGTTTTCTCCAGATACATGCCCAAAAGTGGGATTGCTGTATCATATGTTAAGTCTATTTTTAGTCTTTTAGGGAATCTCCATACTGTTTTCCATAATGGCTGCACCAAGCTACATTCCCACCAATAGGATAGGAGGGTTCCCTTTTCTCCACACCCTCTCCAGCATTTATCGTTTATGGACTTTTTAATGATGGCCATTGTGACTGATGTAAGGTGATATCTCATTGTAGTTTCGATTTGCATTTCTCTGGTAATTAGTGATACTTAGCATTTTTTTTCATGTTCATATTGGCCATTTGTATGTTTTCATTGGAAAATTGCTTGTTTAGGTCTTCTGCCCATTTTTGGATTGAGTTGTTTGTTTTTTGTTATTAAGTTGTATGAGCTGTTTATATATTCTGGAAATTAAGCCCTTGTCAGTCTCATCTTTTGCAAATATTTTTTCCCATTCCGTAGGTTATCGTTTTGTTTTGCTTATGGTTTCCTTTGCTGTGCAAAAGCTTGTAAGTTTAATTAGGTCCCATTTGTTTATTTTTGCTTTTATTTTTATTGCCTGGGTAGACTGCCCTAGGAGAATGTTGCTAAGATTTATGTCAGAGAATGCTTTACCTATGTTTTCTTCTAGGAGGTTTATGGTGTCTTGTCTGATGGTTAAGTTTTTAAGCCATTTTGAGTTTATTTCTGTGTGTGGTGTGAGGGAGTATTAGAACTTTACTGACTTACATGCAGCTGTCCAGTTTTCCCAGTACCATTTGCTGAAGAGACTGTCTTTTCTCCATTGTATGGTCTTGCCTCCTTTGTCAAAGATTAATTGACTACAAGTGTGTGGGTTTATTTCTGGGCTCTCTGTTCTGTTCCATTGATCCATATGTCTGTGTTTGTACCAATACCATGCTGTTTTGATTACTGTAGCTCTGTAGTATTGTCTGAAGTCTGGAAGGGTTATTCCTCCAGCCTCATTCTTTTTCTTAAGTATTGTGTTGGCAATTCTGGGTCTTTTGTGATTTCATATAAATTTTAATATGATTTGTTCTAGTTCTGTGAAAAATGTCCTGAGTATTTTGATAGGGATTGCATTAAACCTGTAGACTGCTTTAGGTAGTATGGCCATTTTAATATTAATTCTTCCAATCCAAGAACATGTGTTATCTTTCCATTTAAGTTATCTTTAATTTCCTTGGTTAATGTTTTGTAGTTCTCCTCACATTAGTCTTTCACTTCCTTGATGAGATTTATTCCTAAGGATTTTATTTTTGACTCTTTAATGTTTTCTGTATATAAGATCCCATCATCTTATCAGAAGTAAATAACAGTTACTTTACTTTTCTTTTTGGTCTGGATGACTTTTATTTCAATATTTGCCTAGTTGCTCTCACTAACACTCACAGTTCTATGTTGAATAACAAAGGTGAGAGTGGGTATCCTGTCTTGTTCCTGATCTTGAAGGAAAAGCTTTCAAATTTTCACTATTGTGTATAATGTTAGCTTTTGATTTGTCATATATAGCTTTTATTATGTTGGGGTATGTTCCTTCTATATCCCACTTTGTTCACGATTTTTGTCATGAAAGGAGGTTGAATTTTGTCACAGGCTTTTTCTCTATTAAGAGGATCGAACACAGTCACTGAAACTTTTTACACTCCCGCATTGCTGATGGGAAATGAAATGAAAACTTACGTCCATAAAAATACATGTACAAGAACTTTATTTATAATAAAAACTGGAAACCCAAATATTCATCTTTAGGAGAATCAATTAATAAACTGTAGGATATACATACGATGGAATACTACTTCAGTATTTTACTTTGGTATACTTCAGTAAATTTAAAATCAACTATTGATGCACGAAATAAACTGGGTGAGTCTCCAAAATACTGTGTTGAGTGAAAGGAGCCAGACACAGGGGAATACATATTACATGGTTCCATTATATGAAAGTCAAGAGCAGACACAAAGAACGTTATAGTAACAGAAATCAGGGCAATGGTTTCCAGTGAGTGTGTGGATTGATGAAAGGGGACACAAGGAACTTTGGGGGATGATGTAAATGTTCCACAGTTGAGTAAGTGTTAGTTCCATTGTTAAATTCATTGGTCAAAACTCATCCAGTTGTATACCAAAGATCTGTCAGTTTCATTGTATTAAAAATTCACCTCAATTCTAGAAATAAATGAAATAAACTGAAAAAGACGATCATACAATTTTTCCAGCTTTAATGAGATATAATTGACATAACAGCATAATGATTTGATTTACATTATTATGAAATGATTACAAGCTTAGTTAACATCCATCATCTTATATAGATACAATATATATCAAAATCTATATCTGTAGGTAGAGATATATAGACATTTCTTTGTGATGAGAACAGTTAGTATTTACTCTCTTAAATTATACAGCAGTGTTAACTGTAGCCATCATGTTGTGCGTTATCTCCTGAGTACTTACTTATCTTATAACTGGAAACTTGTACTTTTTAACCATATTGAGCTAATTGCCCCTAACTCTAACCTCTAACCACAGATCTGATCTCTTGTACTGATTTTTTTGATTCCACATGTAAGTGAGATCATAACAGTATTTGGCTCTCTCTGACTTAATTCATTTAGCATGTCTTCAAGGACCATCCATATTGTCACAAGTTGCAGTATTTCTTTTTTGTTTTTTGGCTGAATAAAATTCTGTTTTGTGTGTGTGTGTATGTGTATATGAGTGTGTGTGTATATATGTATAGAGACAGAGAGAGAGAAAGGGAGGGGGGCAGGCAGGGACACACCTTTTTATTTTGCTTGGCTTTACTGCTTTTCCAGATACCGAGGTTTTTACAAATTGAAGGTTTGTTAAGTCTGCAAGTCTGTAGGTGCAATTTTTCCAACATGCATTTGCTCGCTTTGTGTCTCTGTGTCACAGTTTAGTAGTTATTGCAGTATTTTAAACTTTTTCATTGTCATTACATTTGTCATGCTGATCTGTGATCAGTGATGTTGGCTGTTACTGTTGTAATTGTTTTGGGGCCCAACAGACCACACCCATATAAGACATAGAACTTAATTGATAAGTGTGTATGTTCTGACTGCTCCACCAACGGGCTATTCCCCCATCTCTTTCAACCTTCCTGGGCCTTCTTTATCAGGTTCTTTTGTGTAATCACTACAGGTTTTGCCTTTGTGGATACCATGAGGCTTACATAATATACTGTAAAATTGTAACAATCTATTTTAAACTAATAACATTGATAGAATTCCTAAACTTCTACTTCTCCTTCTCATCACATTTTAGGTTACTGGTGTTGCAACGTACATTTTTTTTTTAATATTGCATAACTAATAAATTATTTTAGTATAGTTATTTTGTTTACAGTGTTTAACTTTTACACTAGAGTTGTAAGTGAATTGCGCATCACCATTATTACATTTCAGAATCTAACTTTGGCTGTGTATTTACCATTAAGTTTCATGCTACCTTCTTATATTCTTAAGATACTAATTATTTTCCCTTTACTTCTACTCAAAGAACTCCCTTTAGCATTTCCTGTAAGGCAGGTCCAGTATTGATGAAATCTGTCAGCTTTTGTTTGGAACTGTCTTTATTTGGCTTCATTTCTGAAGGACAGCTTTGCTGGGTATAGAATGCTTGGTTGACAGTTTTTTTTTTCCTTTCAATATTTTCAAAATATCATCCCATTCTCCCCTAGCCTATAAAGTTTTGTTGAGAAATCGACCCAGTCATATACAGGTTCTCCTGTTTGTACCTTCCTTTGTCTCTTGTTTCTTTCAGAATTGTGGTTGATTTTTGACACATTATTTACAATGTGTCTTGTTGTGGTCCTACTCAGGCTCTACTGGATGTTCATTTCTTTCACAAGAAACTTCAGGAAGTTTTTAGCCAGTATTACTTAAACATACGTTCTTGTACCTTTATCTCTACTCTTTATGAAATTCCCATATTGCGGATATTGTATTTTTGTTGTTGTTTTTTTGTTTTGTTTCTTATTATGTCCCATCAACCCCATGGGCTTTTACTTTTTTTCATTCTTTTTTTCTTTTTGCTATTCTTAGTGGATAATTTCAAATTTTCTGTCTTTTTGGTCATTGATTCTTTTGCATAGTTGTCTTTTTTTAAGCTCTCTGCTGAATTCTTTAGTCATTATATTTTTCAACTCTAGGATTCTAGTTTGTGTGTATGCAGTTTCCACGTGTGTTTTGTTTGACTTCTATTTTTTGGTTGAACTTATTTTTTTAATTCATTGTTTCCCTAATTTTTTGTCTGTGTGTTTCTGTAGTTCATCATACCTTTTTAAAAGGACTATTATGAATTCTTTGTCTGATATTTTGTAGATCTCCATTTCTTTAGGGTCAATTATTGGAGCTTTATTACTTTCCTTTAGTGGTGTAGCTTATTTTTCATGATCCTTTATTCTTTGTGTTGGTATCTGCACATCCACATTCAGTGGACTCCTCTTCCAGACTTTATGGGTTTGCTTTGGTTGAGACAGTCCTTTACCAGTCAGCTGAGTTTAACGGACTGGACATATCTGCTGGTAATGTCACTCAGAAGGTGGCGCTTACTATCAGATTCTCTTCTGGGGCAAGGTTACTACTGCCTGAACTCTGAGGTTGGGGAGGTGCAGCTGGCTTAGAACCATTGGGTGGGACTGCTTACCTAGTTCCCTGCCCTTGCAAGTCTTAAGGATAAGCTCCATGGTTGCCTGGGTTCTCTGGTCAGGCTTTCTAGACTGCTGGGACTGGCTACTATACTCAGCAGTAACTAGGGCTATAAATTAGCTTCTCTGGCAGAGCAAAGGGATGGAGACTGGGTCCTACAGAACTTGTTGTTTGGGGGACCCAAATCAGGTAAGAGTGCACGCTGACTTCCCTGGCCAGGTGAGGTCACCAGTTTTGCTCTGCAGTTGCAGAGAACCGCAGGCAGTTCTCTCTGTTCAAGCACCAATGTAAGCAGTGCTATTGAATGGACTATGTAGCTTCCTGTGTTCTCTGGTTAGGTTCCCTGGTTGGAAGGCCTGAAGGCTGTATTCACAAAGGTGGGGGGGGGGCCTCTGAATTAGTTTCCCTGCTGGGCTGCAGTTGGAGGATCATCTCCAACGCTAGTAAGGCTCTTTGTGTGCGGTCTTCACTCAAGCTGACCCATGCCCCAAGTTCCCTGACTGAACGCAGCCACTGGCTTTGTTTTGCAGACTATCTGCTTTGCTTGCTGGACTCTGTTCAAGCTTTGGTGGACTGTTTGGTTTTCCAGGTATTGTGGCCAGCCTCTATAGTGGAACAGGGCAGGGAGCTTTACTCAGCAGTGGGTGGGGCTATAACTCAGCTTCCCTGCCTGGCAGAATGGGCCAACTGCAAGCACCTCTCAGATTATCTCAGTTGGGCTCTTTGGTGGGTGGGAGGGGGGATGGGGTGGGGTGGGGCTGTGGGGGAAGGAGCTATTCTAGGAGGGAGATGAATTAACTCCGTTGCCTGAGCATAGCAGGGGACCCTCTGCAGTCAGCACTGGCTTTTCTCTGGTGGCAATCAACTTGGTTACCTGGGCTATCTACTCAAATGTCGTTGGGCTACAGTTTCTAGGTGTTCTTGCCAGTCCTTCTAGTCAGGGCTGGGGCTACACTCAATAGTGTGCCAGCTTATAATTTCCTAGTCAGAATGTGCCACTGACTTAGTTCTGCAGGTGAGCAAAGTTGCTGATTTGGGATTACTGCTTGGGCTCTACAGGCAGGAACTCAGTCGGCCAAGAAATGAGTGCTGGTTGTTGCAAGCTCCTGCCCTCTTCTTCATCATAGATTCCTAGAGGTTCAGCCCTGCAAAGACTTGCTAATGTCATCTTACTGTTTTCTGTTTGTTTTGTATCAACTGTTTTTTCTCTCTGTTTGTGCCTACCTTTGTAAATTGGTGATTTTTCCTGGTGGTGTCCTCTTTTTCTCCTTCCTTTATCTTTTGTGCATCTATTCTAGGTTTTTGCTTTGTAGTTACCATGAGGCTTACATAAGACATCTCATAAATGAAATTGTTTTAGTGTGATAGCATCTTAACTTTGATCATTTACAAAAGGTTCACCATTTTACTCCACACCTTTTATATTTTTGACACCATTATCTACCTCTTTTATATTGTATGCTTGTTAAAACATAATGGTAACTATAATATAAAAAAAAAACTTTTCCTTTGATTTTATATACTACAATTAAGTGGTTAACCTATAGTGCATACTGTTTTCTAAGTCTTACTACTATATATTTACTTAACCGGAGTGTTGTATATTTTTCAGTGTTTTCATGTCACTGATAAGTATGTTTGCATTTCAGCTTGAAAAAACCCTTTGAGCCCTTCTTGCAAGGCAGATCTATTGGTGATAAGCTCACTTAACTTTTATTTGTCTGGAAAAATCTGTGTTTCTCCTTCATGTCTGAAGGTATCTTTACCTTGATAGAATATTCTTGGCCACCAATTTTTTTTAACCCACTGAATGTATCATTCCACTCTCCTGGTTCTACAGGGTTGAAATACCTGAAGACAGCTCAGTGGGGGTTGCTTGGTAGGCTGGCATGTTCTTTTCCCTGGCTACTTTTATAATTTGTTATCTTTGACTACATCTTTTAAGATTCTATCTTAATTTTTTATCTTTGATGATGGTATTGACATTTTAATGTACCTTAGAGAAGGTCTTTTTTAATTAATATAATGTGTGATCTACTACCTTTGTAAAGTTAAATGTCCAGCTTCCCCAGTTTCGGGATGTTCTCAGCTATTATTTCTTTAAATAAATCTTCTGCTCCTTTCTCCCTCTCTTCCCCTTCTATAATTTCAATTATTCTAATATTTGTTTATGTCATGGTGTCCTGTAGATCATGTAGGCTGTCTTAGCTCCTTTTCATTCTTTTTTCATTGTTCTCTGACTGGGTTATTTCAAAGTTCTTGGCCTCTGGTCATTGATTCTGTCTTCTGTTGGTTCTTTTCTACTGTTGATGCTCTCTCTTGCATTTTTCATTTTGTTTAATGAATTCTTCCGCTTCAGAATTCGGTTCTCTTTTATGATTTCTATATCTGTTAAATTTCTCATTTTGTTCATGAATTGTTTTCCTGATTTTGTTGACATGTCTTTCTATGTTTTCTTGCAGCTTGCTTTCTCAAAACAGCTATTTGGAATTGTTGTCAGCCAAATTGCCAAATTCTGTGCTTTTGAGTTTAGTTCCTGGAGGATTGTTACCTTTTGGTGATGACATGTTCAGTTGATTTTCCATGTTCCTTGGAGCTTTGTATTGCTGTTTTCACATTTGAAGTAGACTGCTTGAAGCTTTACTTGTTATCTTCTGGTGGGATATATTCTTAATTTGTCCTGCTTTTCTCTGGTACTTGTACAGACACACTTGCTCCATACATTTTGCGGCAGAATTCTTAAGCTGGTATGTCCTCTCTGGTTATTACAATTCACCAGTCTGGGCACTGGTAACCTCTCTTTTTTGTTACCCAGAAGTTGGCAATGCAGTGCAAGTCTGTAGTTTCTTCTATGCCAGAGACCCTGACCTGCTTTCTGAGCTAACTCCCTGTCTGCCAGAGCTGGTTTACACAGCGGTACTTCAAAGTGCACACAAGGAGCTGGCCACAGAGTGGGAAGAGGTGTGGGTTCCACACTTGGGGAACTGGGGGTGGTTGTAGTCCCAGCAGGGAAATCCTTGGGAATGATACTGCCAGAAGCCCACAGGAGTACTTCCTGCTTAGTGCAGTCAGCAGTAAGGGTGTCTCCTATGCCCTTCCATATTCTTATGTGTCTTTTCAGCTTTCCTCCCTCCTCCCAATCATGGGTGTCCCAGCTCAGAACTTGAGTGTCTCTGCAGAGAAAGGGGTTTTCCAGCTGCGTGTGACACCACTGCAGTAACTGGACATGCATTCACAACTCTTCTTTGCCCCTGTGGGAGAGGTTGCCATTCTCACATAGTTCAGTTCTATGCAGTGTTGCTTTGGTGGGGTGGGGGAAGGAGGGCTGCTCGTAAAACTTCCCAGAGGATCTTCACTATGCCTAAATCTGTGGATTTTCCTTTTATCCCATGATGTGCTTGAATTCTTCTCTGGGCAGCTGGACTACCGTTTCTTTCTTGCCTGGTATTTTGTCCAGGTCAATACTCTCAGGCTTTTTTCCTGACTCCAGTGAGAGGGGTTTGGGCAGGTGGGTTGCTCTTCTTGTTCCCCAGCATGTACCCAGATCTGTATGCCTATTCCCAGATGCAGAGGAGGGCAAGACCCTCTCTGAGTCCCTTGGGATGTGATGTTAGATCCCACAACCTCTACATGGACATGTCTATTGCTAAATGGATGTCTAATTCTTTGTTGAATAAGGGGGACAGAAGGAAGACTATCTTATCCTGAATGATGCTGACCCTCTGTTCCAAATATTACTGATTTTAATTAACATCAGTGACAAGTTTTCAGGCAAGGGGTATGCATAATTCAGAATTCTAAATGTGGAACCATCGATGGAAGTGCAGATTGATGGACAATTATATACAAAATTCAAAATACACGCATAGTATTAACTCATTTTAAAGAAATATCAGACTTTCACATAATTTATGTATAAAATACTTATAAAAACATTTTGGGGTAATTAAGAGAAATGTAGGACAGCTAAATCTCCAAAAGTGGAAATTAGTTAAATTTACAGATTTATATGATGGAAAAAGTGGAGCCCATATAGTTCTTAAGGAAATACAGGGAGAGCATTAGATTTAGACATTCAAAGTAGGCCTGTGTTTGAATTACAGGGTCCTCACTTTAAGTCAATTTACACACTAAATCTTAGAGTCCCTCAGCCACAAAAGAGATTGTTCACATGAATAAAGGATAAAATATACATTAGCTTTTAATAGCCTCTCATACAATAAGCATTCAATGAACAAAAAGTGTTAGCATAATAGTTACTAATATTAAAATATATAATTAAGAGTGATTTAATATGAAAAATACTATAAATAAAGTGCAACATATAAAATAATTTGATTCCTACTGTATTTTTCAGTTACTACTGTGCCTATATGCTTTGTTTCTGAATATATAGTATATAAATGTTTCTATAAAATGGAAACATATTTGCAAGAATATTAATAGGACAGTTAATTTTAAAAGTTTATTCTTTATACAATTGTGTATTGTTGAAAACGTAGAAGATAAACAAGTATTAAACAATGAAAATAACAGAAATCTGTAAAATAAGGTAACTGTGATGTACACACTTTAACTTTTTCTTGGTGGATTTTTTTGGAGGAGGGCTGGATTTGGATACATAAGTGAAAACTTAGTAAATACTAAGAACTTGCAAATACACAAAACATTTTTATCAAATAAATTCTTGATGTAAATTTTAAGATCCTTTAAATCATAGAAACTTAAATGTAAAACTCGTCATGTTATAGTTAAACAAGTTTTGCCTTGGCTGAAAATTATAAATACTGCTTGTCACATATTTTACACACATTTTTTCTTTTTATAAAGATTTGTCATTTTGTTTTACAAGTTCTGCATTACTCAGCCTTCCCAATATAAACTGAAAGGAATGTTAGGAGATAAGCAAGAAAGCTCAGCAGTGTGTCTGCTAATGGGTCACCAGTCCAGGCAGTTTGCTCCCTGCAGTCAGAGTTGCCGCCATCTAGAGTGAAGATTGCAGGTTGATAAAAGTGATTTCATAAATAGTCAAGGACAATAATTTCCTTCTTAATCAAGTTAACCTGTAAGCTGGAAAACACCATCTACTCTGGACATTTTAAAAATAACAGAAAAACATTTTTGAGGAGAAGTTTTTCAGAGTAACTTACATGGTTTTATTTTAATGGTGGAGAACATTTCTCAGAGTGACAACTTTGTTAGAATTCATAGAGTAATTAAATTTGTAACTAGGAGTTGTTGAAGCAATGAAGTCCAAACATCTTACTTAACAAATGAGGAAGTAGGGCCCAGAATGGTGAGGTAACTTGCCTGAGGATACACAGCCAATAGCAGAGTCCTGGCCAGGACCTGGGACTGCTCAGAGGCGTAGTTCTGTCCCCTCTACCTTCCTGTCCCCTAACCCAGTACATCACACATTGCCCTAATTAAATGTTTAAAGTCCAGGTTTATGCTAACAGTTTATATGGATATCAAAGATTTTTAAACTTCTAACTTGAGTTTTTTACACATGCAACCTTAAAATAAATACCAGAGCAAACTTAGACATGTGTTTAAACTTACACTTAATTTTGCACATGTAGATCCTTGTTTAGAATGCAATCACCTGACTCAAGCATTACCTATTTGAGCTTTTTAGTAAAGGTCTTATTTAAACTTTATTAGTATTCACCATTAGATGCTCTGTTATGACTTGAATCAATTTATTTTTAAAGCAAAAGCTGTATCAAAAATTACATACTTTTTGGATGTTTTATTCCACTAAACAGACATTGTAAGTTTGGGGATGCTTTAAAGCATTCCTGACCAAAAAATAAGAATTTATAAACCTGACACTTAACTAACATTTGAGTCATATCAGCCAATCATGGTTTTGATATACTAAGTAGTGTTTTTTTTTTAAATGTGGCCGGTGAACATTTTTTTAAAAAGTTGTGTATTTAAATATAACCCATTTTTTAATACAGTATACTTCCTGTGTAGGAATTTAGAAAAGACAGGTAAACAAAAGAAAATTCTTGCTGAATATACTGTCCAGCAAGTGACTATAAACACATTGCCACTTGAAAAAGATACTCCTGTTCAACAATTTTAAACTAATTATTGACATACCGACATATTAGTGATAACTAATATTTTTAAACTATAGTTATGATATATTTATATATTTAATATTTTATACATGCATATACACACATACTAGATGAGTAAGATCTATGTAATCATTATAGTATTGTATGTATAACACTTCCATCATTTAAAAATATCATTACTGCTGTTTTAAAATTTATTCCACTTTTTCCCTAAATAGGACAATCCATTTCCACATTTTTAATTTTAGACAATTTTTACAGTTTTTAACATTTCTGTACTTTATACATAATGAAGATTATTACTGTTTTTTTTAATTGAAGTACAGTCAGTTAGAATGTGTCAATTTCTGGTGTACAGCACAATGTCCCAGTCATGCATATACATACATATATTTCTTATCATATTTTTTTCATTAAAGGCTGTTACAGGATATTGAACATAGTTCCCTGTGCTATACAGAAGAAACAGCTTTTTAACTTTTTTTCATTGAGTTATAGTCAGTTTACAATATTGTGTCAGTTTCCAGTGTATAGCACAATTTTTCAGTTAAACATGAACATACATATATTCATTGTCATACTCTTTTTCGCTATGATCAGAAGAAACATTTTAAATCTATTTTTGCATATAGTGGCTAATATTTGCAAATCTCAAACTCCCAAATTTATCCCTTCCCACACCCTTTCCCCTGATAACCATAAAATTGTTGACTATGTCTGCAAGTCTGTTTCTGTTTTGTAGATGAGTTCGTAGTGTCCCTTTTTTTCAGACTCCACATATGAGTGATATGATACGGTATTTTTCTTTCTCTTTCTGGTTTACTTCACTTAGCATGACGATCTCTAGGTCCATCAATGTCGCTGCAAATGGCATTATTCTAGTCTTTTTTATGGCTGAATAATACAACATTGTATAAAGATAACACAACTTCTTGATCCAGTCATCTGTCGATGAACATTCAGGTTTCTATGTCTTCGCTATTGTAAATAGTGCTGCTATGAACATTGGGGTGCATGTATCTTTTCGAATTAGAGTTCCCTCCAGATACATGCCCAGGAGTGGGATTGCTGGGTTATATGGTAAGTCTATTTTTAGTTGTTTTTTTGTTTTTGTTTTTGTTTTTGTTTTTGTTTTTGTTTTGAGGAATCTCCATACTGTTTTCCGTAATGGCTGCACCAAACTATATTCCCACAGGCAGTGCAGGAGGGTTCCCTTTTCTCCACACCCTCTCTAGTACTTAACATTTGTGGACTTTTGAATGACGGCCATTCTGTCTGGTGTGAGGTGATACCTCATTATAGTTTTGATTTGCATTTCTCTGATAATTAGTTACATTTAGCATTTTTTCATGTACATATTCACTGTCTTCATTGGAGAATTGCTTGTTTAGGTCTTCTGCCCACTTTTGGATTGGGCTGTTTGTTTTTTGTTATTAAGTTGTATGAACTGTTAATATATTCTAGAAAGTAAGCCCATGTCAGTCTCATCTTTTGCAAATATTTTCTCTCTCCGTAGGTTGTCTTTTTGTTTTGCTTATGGCTTCTTTTGCTGTGCATAAGCTTGTAAGTTTAATTATGTCCCATTTGTTTATTTTTGCTTTTATTTATATTGCTTGAGTAGACTGCCCTAGGGGAACATTGCTGAGATTTATGCTGGAGAATGTTTTATCTATGTTTTCTTCTAGGAGGTTTATGGTGTCTTGTCTTACGTTTAAGTCTTTAAGCCATTTTGTTTATGGAATGAGGGAGTGTTCTAACTTCGTTGATTTATATGCATTACTATATTTCTATAGCCCAGTTTTCTAACCATTTGGTCTAAGTAATATTTTATAATTAGAAAGCAAAGGAGGGTCAACTTTTTTAATACCAAATGTAATACTGAAATGTAGAAAGCAAAGCTATTTTAACGTGTTTTTGTCAATCTTTTCTCTAATTTTCAGTATAAGCTTTTTTCTCAGATAAAATCAAAACCAAAAAATGTCTATATTCTTCAGTGAAAATATCTTCCTGATCCAGTAGAGTCCAGTCTTATAAATATTTATCAAAACTACTTTTAAATTATTATTTTTTAACCATTACCCATAACTATTTTAAACTGATAATTGTATTGTGTAAGTAGAGACCTTCATCTATTTTAGATCATGGCCTAACAAACTGTAGCAGCACTCTTAGAGTAGGAAGCCTGTGTGTATCATGGAAACTACAATGTTAATGAAATGTGCAATAGGAACTAGATTTTAAAAAGGATTCTACTTCAAAACTTGAATTAATTTTACTTTTAACTTGAGATGACTTATTATGATAATACTAAAAAATCTTTGAAAACTATAAAAGTAGTACTTAAAAAAAAACTCCCCTGAATGATAATTCAGTGTTTAGTAGACAATACTGTGTTTCTTCAAATTGTCTCTCACATTTAATTCTTGCTAACAAGGAAAAAAAAAAAAAAGGACATTAGCTAATGTAATAAGATTACATGCCATGTTAAAAAATGAATTAAAGGAACAGTAAGACTTCAATATACTTAATTTTTCAAATACTCCCAGTCTGTTGAAAATCAAGGTTTGTTCAAATTACATCAACCTGTTCACAATAAAGTTTTCATGTACATATTTAATAATTTTGGGGAACACATACGAGCTACTTTAAAGTTGACTTTTTTTTTCCTTTTAAGTTTTACATATAACAGTGTGTTACTTTAAGGTGTGCAATATCTGATTTGATGTCTGTATGTATTAAAAAATGATCACCACAATAAGGTTAGTTAACATCCATCACCATGCAGTGTTAAAAATTTTTTTCTTGTAATGATAATTTTAAAGATCTACTTTCTTAGCCACTTTAAAATATACAATACCGTATTGTTAACTACAGTCACATGCTGCATACTATATCCCCAGAACTTACTTATCTTATAACTGGAAGCTTGTATCTTCTGACTACATCTCCTTCCTAATACACAAAACTGGCCTGTTGCTTTTCATATACTTCCAGTCCTTCCCTAATGCCATGACTGATCTATATTTTCTTAAGAAGAAATCCTACTTCAGTAAATAAATTGGAATGCCCTTTACTTAAAGATTTCTTTCCTCTAAATTTGTACTTTCCTATTTTCTTAATCCTTTATTATTGATATATTACTATTTCACTCAATAAAATTGGTCAGGAAATTATGCTATGCAGGAATGCATGGAAAACAAAAACAAGTGTGCGAGCAAGGTCCTTTCCCTCAATGCATCTACATTTTACTAGTGAAGAGACAGCTGACAGTTTATTAATGAGTGTAATAAACCTGGTGAGTACTATCAGAAATTACACCCTGTAGATTTCTGAGCCTGCTCGTTCGCACCAGTTTTTCTTCATCTGCCAGCAGAGCACTTAGAGTTTCAAAATGCCAATCAGTAAATCATGCTTGTCCCTTCCTAACCAGAAATACCCATATGGGTTCTTTCAGCCTTCTCAGTGTTGTGCAAAACTTGTCGAAAAATCCACTATACTTACAGGGCTGGGAATGGCCACTCAAGGAATAGAAAAGGGTCAGATGAGCTTCATAACACCTAACAACAATTATTTTAGAACATCGTTTCACAAAGAATAGTATGCTTATCACTGGTGATGTAGGATATGTCTAGATTAGGAGTCTAAAAGACTTCAGACCAGGGGTCACATCTATTTGGTAACTACAGTGTTCTTGAAACACAACCATGCCCACTTGTTCACAAGTGGACTACTGTTGGACTACGACAGAAGAGTTGAGTAGTTGGGAGAGACGGTATGCCCTGCAAAAACTAGATCATTTGTTATTTGGCTGTTTACAGGGAAAGTTTGTTGACCCTTGCCTTAAATGCCATATATTTACAGTTGTATATTAACTTTATAATAAAGTATATATATGTTCTATAAAATAAATTATGAAGTTAACATGTTAACTTTATTTTATAGAACATATATGTGTGTATGTATAATGTATACACACACACCAAACTGATTTCAATTTACTGTTGTTTGAAATGAGGCTAAATGTACTTAAGAATAAAATGTGAATTGAAAACCTATAAATAATGGTATAGGTGATACATACATAGGAAAATTACAGATAAAATTAAATTGAGAAACCTCTTCTAAAAAAAAAAAATTCTGCAGTGTAAACTCTTTGAATTTTACATCAGTTTAAAAGGTTGGCAGTAGGCAACAGTAAGACCATGGAATGATGATCTGAACACTGAGGCTTGTGAGTGGCCACAAGAAAGCCAGGGGTTTTAACTATCTATACTAGATACTCACACATACACACACAGGAGTCAACAAACACAGGAATGCACGTGCAGAACATTGAAAGATACACCCAGTCATAGCAATCAATCGGTATTCTTGCCTGTGATAAGACAAAAATTATTCCGTGTAAGAAAATGTTTTTCTTCAATGTATAATTTCAGCATTAGGCATTTTTATAAATATTCTGTGCTATACTCTGAAGGCTATTCTTTATGCAGCATAACATTTTAAAGATACTGCCTGAGGCTAGAACTCCCCAAATGAGATACGTTTTACTTTCCACTTTTTATTGATGTAAATGTATCTAAAGATTTGATTAAACCAAGTCTATAATAAGCCATTTAAGTCTGTGAGTCAGTCAGACTTAAATCTCAATTTTACTCCATGAAAGCTTCAAAAACACTCATAAATGTACCAGAACAAAGAACAAGAGAAGTATGGGGATATTCTGAATCCAATTAATCTGGCCTCTTAAACGCTGTATATTGTCATGAGTCACTGTTCTTAAGTGTAAGTAGGAGTGAGGAAAGGTTCCGTGTCTTACTGCTTTAGTATTTCCAGCACCTAACACAATGCCTGGCAAATGGTAGCACTCTGAACATTTCCTGAATGGATGTATTAGAAAGCATACATTTTTCTTCCCTTAATTTCTTTTTTTTTTTTTTTTTTGGAGGCTACATAAAGAGAAAGAGAACAAGTTTTTTTCTAGACCTCAAAGTTTATTATGAGCAAATTAGTTAATGGCTTCTTAAAGATACTTTAGAAATATATGATGATATTTCATGGAGTATTAATGTTTAAGCTCTTTGGAAATAAGAATTATAGACATGGACACTGAAAAGAAAGTCAAAAACAATTGGTCTGCGAAACTGTATAATTTGAGGTTTGGCTGATGGAGTAACATTGATTCTCTTCCTTCCCAACTGGTTCAGTCCTCTCTGCTCTTCCAAGTTCAACAGAGCAAATGCATCCTTGACCCAAAATGAAATGTTTAATCTCCTGGTTTAAAGGCTGTTTAAAAAATAACGACTTTGCTTTTAGCAGTCAGTGCTCTCCTCTGAAATACTCTGCTGATTCACAAAGCTGTCTGAGAAATTCACGATGTCGCTGCAATATCAGCCCGAATGAGGATAAAGTACCCATTTGGAGATCAGAAAATTTACTTTATTGGCTAAAGGGCTACTCCCCTTTGGTATAAAGAGAGGCATTAGAAAATCTATTAAGACTGAGTTATATTCTGCAGCCACCATCTTTTCTTGTTGCAATTAGTATTTCATTTTAATTGTGCTGCTATATAATTTCTTAGGAAAAGATACTCCGTGTGAACTCAGAGCAAGGTTTTTTTTTTTACTCCAGTAGACTATCAGTCCACAGAACACTTTGCTCTTCTTCCCTGGGTTAAGAGAGGGACAGGGACTTGGACTTGATGTGGTCAAGGAAGTTAGGGATTATTTTAAGTGTTTCACCCTTACATTTACCTCTTTGTGTTCTTGTTGCTATAAAGGAAAATGGCTATCTGGGTTCTGTAATGCCTAGTGAATTCGAGCCTGGTTGTCTCTGTTTTGAGCCTCTTCCATGTAGATGATCATTGGAAACACGTTCATAGCTTCATCTAACAAAATAAAAGTCTCATCTCTTGGAGAAAAAACTTATACACGTTTTTAGGTTTAAAAAAAAAAGTAAAGAAGAGAAAATCTCCTATCAGATATTTCTAATAACTATTTTTAATAACTATTCCCACCTACATTTTCCCATTTCCTCAATATTTCCTCATTCATTGAGCAATTATTCGACTCTTAGAAGACAAGTTTTTTTTGCGTTTTGTCTTTAAGTAATCCTGGTTAAAATATAAGACATTCCCTGCCCTAAGAAGCTCATAGTATTTTGGAAAAGACAGACATGTAAATAATTAACTTATGTTCAGAGAATTTAGGGAGTGATTTCTTCTCACTGAGATCAAGGCAGTGTTCACTGAAGCCCTGGCATTTAGAAGTGAGCCTTGAGGACGGAGACACTCCAGGCTGAAGAAACAGTGTTAGCACAGGCGTGATCTCCTACTTTTGTAATGACAAGTCCAAGCAGCAATGAGTAGAGTAGGCCTCTGTGGCTGAGGAGTAGAGTGACTGATGAGACAAAAAAAATGTTGGAGCCGGGTTATTGATAAGTGAATGTGTAATTAAAATGTTAAGTTTTATTCACTAAGCAGTGGGGAGTCATTGAAGATTTTTGAAGAGAGGAGTCAGAAGGTCTGACTGAAAGTTCAGGAAGGTAACTCACAGCTGTGCAGGGGACAGGTTAGAAAGTCAAAGACAGAAAATATGGGAGAAATGCTAGTTCGGTATTTTAGTAGGAGAGAAGTACATATGTTGTTTTGAATTGCTTCTTTCACCAAAAAATACTCTTGTTACTTCACTATTGTAATACCAGAGCCCTAAATGAGAGCAACTTTCACAGATCGTTAGTCACCGTACACCTTTGGTAATCTCAGGTTTTGTTATTGACTGAACTCAAAATTCTTATGTTGAAGTTCTAATCCCCACCCCACCCACAGTGTATTCTTTAGGGAGGTTAAATGAGGTTGTAAGAGTGCCCCTAACCCAGCAGGACTGGGGTCCTTAGAAGAGAAAAAGACATCACACCTTCCTCCTTGGGAGGAAACAGCAGGAAGGTAGCCGTCTACCTACAAGGTAGGAAGGTAGGGAGGTAGGTCTCCCCAGAAACCAACACTGATGGCGCCGTGATCTTGGAGTTGTGTTCTCCAGAACAAATCTGTTGTTGAAGATACTCAGCCTGAAGTAATTTATTATGACAGCCCAGAGAGGACTAATACAGGCCTAGAGTAAAGTCGGCTTGTCTTCATGTTCCATATTGTCTTTCTCTTTCTCTGGGAATATGGTTCTCTGAGTCTGAGGCAGGAGAAATAAGAACACTCCATTAGCATATCAATCCTCTGAAGTTCTCATGGCAACTGAGAGAAAATGTGTGAAAGAGATTTTTTCAAATAGAAACCAGCTGATTGGGTTTAGAGATAAAAGGAGAGAGACTTGTTAAAAACAATACCTCTTACTACATCTCAAGTTCTTAATCTTTTATTCTGCTGGAGACAACCCTCCTGGATATAAAGAAGCACCTACATTTCTGTGAATGAGGTGTGTGCTTTTCCATCATGAACCTGGCCTCAGGTCTGATGTCTCTGGCTTCTCTGACTGCACTGTCCTGTTTTTCTTTTACATCTTGGCTGCTCCTCAGTTGTCATCTGATTTTTCTTTCTACTACCTTAGAATTATTGCTCATATATTCTAAGGTTATGTCTTTGGCCTCTGCCCCTTTTCCTCTACTTTTTGGTCAGGAGAGGTCAATTGCTCCTTAGATTTCTATTAAAATAATTTTATTTTACAACTGAAATTTATAAATCTACAGGTCTCTATCCTTAAGTTTCATGTCCATGAATATCCTCTGGGAATTTCTACTTAAATGTCTTAACAGCAGTCAGTAAGTTTCACTTGTGTAGCTTGGTGTGGTTCTCAGGGCACCTCGTATATACTGTGCACGTGCTTGTCTTCCTTCAGGTCAGTACTCTAGTGAGTGTGCTATTTTAATTCTATTTTATGTTTAGGATGCTGACTCTCAAACAGGTTAATTTTCCAGCTCACAAAATAAGAAAAGATCATTCAGATATCAAACATTAGAGATATTTAAACATATCTAAAACTTCTCCAAGAAGTCCAGAAGTGGTTAAAAACACTTCTAAAGTGGAACTTGAAGTGCTACTAATGTTACTTGCAAATGGTCGCCCCTTCTTACATTTCTTGGTGATCAGCACTATCATTTCCTTAATCAGCCTGTCAAGTCCAAAACCTGAAACTCTTAAATACTTGTTGAAAGTATAGAGAAATGACCAAACAAATGGTTCTTAAAGTTGATTCTCAATTTAATGCCTCTATGAAATCACTTAGAAAGCCGTTAATCATTCCACATTCTCCATTCCCGCTGCATTCACCTAGGATATTGGAAAGAACAAACAAGAGAATGAACATAAAGAGACAAGGATTTTTGCATCCTTATTCAGTAAGGAATATCTTATTTTGCTAAAGCCAGTGTGAAATTGTCAAGAGTATCTCAAGATAAATGTATCTTCAAAGTTACACAGTGAAAATAAACTTTTAGTTCTATACTGTTTTCTAGCTACAAGCCACATAATTAGCACACAAAACAGCAGTAACACTGGAAATGTGGTTTCTCAATATTATTGGTCTTTCTACTAATTAAAATTAGCTTTAAAAAACAATGTCATAAAATACTGTAAGTTAATGCAGTGCCTGATGTAGTTTTAAAAATTTAGGAAGTAATATTGGTGACTAGTGACAATATAAGGAAGATTAAATATTTCTTAATCAAAATAAATGTTTATTCTGGTCTGGAGACCATTCCTTATTTGATCATCCTTGGAAAATATAAAATGTCAGAGCCATTATTTTTTATTAACTGGCTCTGGCATGGGCATAAATAGTAAATTGAACTTTTTTTTTTTTTTTTTGGGTAGTAGGCATTAAGAGAAATTTGGGCTGAAGAAGTATTCAGACTTAAAATATATCACATGTAGGTACTTATACATAGGTAAAAATCAATTTTTAATAGAACTTTTATATGTCATATAATTTGGGTAAAATACAAATAACCTGTCTTGTCACACAAGGGGTAGTTTGTATGTCTGGCTCATCACAATTTTAATTGTAAATCTCAGGAAATGCAGAATATGACAATTAAGTTAGGAAGTGCTCAATGGATGGCAGAGTAGTAAATTTTATTAAATTTCTTCATAAAATAACATGGACAAATAATCTAATACAGAGCTGTTGGTGCATTGCTAGGTATTGCTGAAGGAACAAACAGGCAGCTTCAAATTCACTCCAAACATGAGTTTTACTAGTTGGTTGTCAGTAATTTTACAGGTTGTTCTCCGATAAAATTGTAAGTTATTTGGTTCTCTGTTCAAGGAAGCAGCACTTAAAAATAAACAGTACATCTAATAGTAGAAAACTAGTAATTTAGTACATTATAGGAAATCAAACAGAAATCTATGTATAGGACCATTAGCTTAATACTTTAATATAAATTATAAAATAAATTTGAATGAAGGAATTACTGATACAAAAGCTATGGGAATAATTTGATATGACACAAGCTGGAAGAGTTGGGGGTAAAATAAAACAAAGATAAATCCCAAGAAATTTACTTAAGTGGCATGATTTTCAATGGTGTCAAAAGGCTTGAACCATCTGTTGGGTATAACTTGCTAAATGGTAACTATGGCAAATGTACTTTTCTTATATGAGTCAACAGTGTTCCTGGAAGGTCATTTCCAACCCCCATCCTCACTAATACCAGGTATAACATGGTATGTTACATTCAATAATTTGGGTTCAGTAATAGCAGTTTTATGCCATGGCATTTCTAAACCTCATTCACCACTCCAAAGATGGTTTTGAGCTCTCTTCAAAATCCCCCTTCTCTTACTAGATAGCTACAAGGTAGGAAAAATCATTTTGACATGGTTATTCTCATACTAAGATCATAAAAACGCACGATACGTTAGAGGACTTACCTGTGTAATATTCTCGCGTGTTTATTCACAGCTTTCAGAACGCTGCTGCACTTACCTGGTACACCTGCCTAGAAGCTGGAAGGAGTAAATGCAAAGCCAAAACCTTGCTGCATCTCTGTCATTCACATCGGGCTTCCTGTTATTCCTAACATTTAAATGGACACAGATACGGTAATGTATATATAATTTTCTCACAAAAACTATATAAGCTATGACTCAAAAATCTGGCTCACTATTCCAATGAATCCCCCCCCCGCCAAAAACTAAAAATATATTTAAATCTTTTCATTTTTCTTCAATTCATTTTAAAAGTGTAAAACTCTTAAGTGTCATGAGAAGTGAAAGTAATGTGGCCTCCTTCGGATTTCTGCAGTAGTTCCTGACTCCAATAGTCATTTGGGCCCTTAATTAGCAGAGTCACAGTACTTTGATGTTTCCATGTATTATTGTCCCAAGTAGATAATAAGAATTATTATGGACTGAATGTCTGTATCCTTCCAAAATTCATGTTTTTAAAGCTCTAACCCCCAAACTGATGATTAGAGGTGGGACTCAGGGTCAGCAAGACATTATCCTTCAGGGGTTCAGTTGTCATAGGTCCTCTCCCTGGCCATTTCATCAACCAGGGAAGATTGAGTTTTATCACAGGAGAGGAGACTGGAAGGCCCCTACAAACATTGTCCCACACTATCACACCTCCCGTTGATTCTTCAAAGGGCCCTCTCATCTTTCCTGAAAACCATTTATACTCCCGTCAGAGGGCCACATCGTCCCCCCCCCCCGTTGCCCTACTATTAATGATATTTAATCTTGAATTCTAAGCCACCTTGGTGAGTTACTCATCTTCCCCTGGGTATCACTCATGTCTACATGGGGCGTGCATCTTAATAAACTTCTTGTTTTTTCTTGTTCATCTAAGAATTCAGAAGTGTGGAGGGAAAATTATTTCCCTCACTTCAGGGCCTTTGGGAGGTAACTGGGTTTAGAGGAGGCCATGAGGGCGGGGCTGGTGGGACCTGTGCTCTCATTAGAAGAGACATGAGAAAAACTGATTTCACTGTGCCCTCACAGGGTGGAAAAAGAGCAAAGGTGGCGGCCTCCAAGCCAGGAAGAGGGCCCTCACCTTGAACTGAGTCAGTCAGCACCATGATCTTGGACTTCACGGCCTCCAGAACGGTGAGAAATAATTATTCATGTATATGGTGTTTTTGTTATGGCAACCCATGCAGGTTAAGGCCAGCATGAAACTTAGCAGTAAGCTTAACCATGTATTTTTCTCTCCACTCTGACCTGTGTCTACTGCCTACCCTTGAAAGTGTATTTGTTGTCAGTACACGGCCTCCCTGTGACAAATCCTCATGTTAGCAGCAGGGCCTTTCTCAAGTGTGACTCGAATTGTTGAAAATTCTTACAGGGAAACAAAAAGTAATAACTTTAGAACAAATATCAGTCACCCCCAAAAAAATAACTTAAACTAACCCCTGTGAATATATAAAATGACACAGCCTATTATTGGATTATGCACTAAAAGTTTATGATGAGATGAAGAGATGGAAGAGGACAAGGTGAAGGACGGCAATGACCTCATAATGGGATCGCTGTGTCTTTAGTTTGTAATAAGGTGGGTTTAAAATTTTCATTTAAGTCCAGTGAAAATCTGGATACTTTCCCTGATGAAAGTAATGATAAGTGTATGCGACAGAAGATAAGAAACCAGATTCAGATGAGGGTGGGGCCTCCCTTGGCAGTGATGGACTCAGGTTTTCAGAAACAAGGGCTGTGATGTGAGAGGTGCTTCAGGATTCTGGGGGGAGGTGTGCATTATGATTGCGTTACAGGGCATGATCTCTGCTACAGGACAGAAACAATAAATCTGAACGTGGTACCTTTAAGGCACGTAGAGTAGTTTTCAGTTCAGTGTCTTGTGTTGCAGTGTATTAAAAAGAGCACGTCATTGTCGAGTCAATTACAGAATTTAACTGGATATGCCTGTCAGTATCTAAAAATTTTGAAATCCCAGTCTGACCCTTCCCACCTCCTACCCCCTTGGCAACCACAAGTTTGTATTGTATGTCTATGAGTCTGTTTCTGTTTTGTATTTATGTTCTTTTTTTTTTTTTTTTTTTTTTTTTTTTTTAGATTCCACATATGAGCGATCTCATATAGTATTTTTCTTTTTCTTTCTGGCTTACTTCACTTAGAATGACATTCTCCAGGAATATCCATGTTGCTGCAAATGGCGTTATGTTGTCATTTTTTATGGCTGAGTGGTATTCCATTGTATAAATAGACGACATCTTTATCCAGTCATCTGTTGATGGGCATTTAGGCTGTTTCTATGTCTTGGCTATTGTAAATAGTGCTGTTATGAACATTAGGGTGGAGATTAGTTTCTATTTGCTTCAGAGCTAGTAGTTTGTAGTGTAAAAACTCAGGACTTTGGAGACACGTTTAGGTTTTAATTCTAGCACTGTCTTTTACTAACTCTGTGGTCATAAGCAAATCAACACTCTAAGTTCAGTTCCTTTATCAGTAAATATGGTAAATACTGCGTTTGCCAAACTACTGCTATGGGTTCATCATGTTTCTAAAGTCCCTCATACTTGTCTAGTATCTATTAGGTAATCTCTATATTACTGTATCTCTAAAACATAATTTCTGAAATGTTTGCACATTTCATCTGCTTTGACTAAAGTTTAGTTTACTAAAATTCAGTAATTTCTCTAAACACATAATAGTTTTAACACTTAAAAAAAATCATGACACTTCTCTGCTCTAAAAAAACTTCTTCCTTTTCCCTGTACTATTTAAAGTAGGCCCAAAAAGAACTTTTAAAAAATTAGCCACAAATGAGTAAATCCTATTTTAAAAAAAAATTTACCTTTTTTATGGAGGTGGAGCAAGGGTCATCTAGATATCAGAGTGTGATCTTCAGGGCCAAAGGTTCATTAATTTCCCTTCCTAGGGGGAAAAAAGAGCTATAAACTCAGACTCTGGAATTTATCAGATCATGTTCTTGATGGCCAATCTTTAAACACTCCCAGCTCAGTTTTCCTAACTCTAAAAGGGTTTTCACCATCCTTCTAGGCAAGACATAAAGATTAATTAGTAAAGATTGCGAAGTGCTTCAAGCATGTGATGTTGTATGAGATAATAGGATAAATATTAATAACATCCTGCTAGAAGTACACAGACAGCCAGAGTAAGGTAACTAAGAAAAACAAACTGCAGTACTTGGTATGAAATTGAAAATCGCTAATGGAATGAAAGTTTGTTCATACTCAGAGCAGTGTTGCATCATGTATAATGTAATACCAGTTCATTTTCCATTCTTAGAATTGCCATGAGCAACTGGTCTTTCAAGCTGTTCCTGACAAGCTCCTGTGTGGCCCTAATGATCATAAAATGGTGCCAAAGACCAGCACTATCCCTTACTGAACATTAAATACTGTCGACCCCTTTCACTGGGTCCATCACTCAACAGAATCCTTAAAGTAATTCACGACACAATTAACATTAATTAACTTTAAAGAAACCCCTCTAAACTATATACATTTAAGGATGCCAACTAGTCACTGCCTTGGACTGGAGATCTGAGTGCTTTATTTGGTCACAGGATGTGATTTCAGATGGACGTGGGAGAAAACTAACATTGCTCAAAACACAGGCAGGTAATTTTCCATGTATGAAGTGTTCCAAGAGAAACGTGAAAGTCAATAGGGCACTTTTTCTGAACAAAAGTGTCGATGTGTCCTCCTCTTCCTCCACCTCCACCACGACCACCAGGAACATAACCCTCCTACTCCTCTTGCCCCTCCATTACATAGACATATAGACAGACATACACACTAGCTTCCTCTTTTATTCCATTAGACAGATAGACAGATAGACAGTAGCCTCCTTGTCTTCCTCCATTAGATAGATAGACAAAAGATATACACACACAGGTAGACAACACACACACAAGACTCCTCTTCCTAATTCAACAGAGAGAGAAACAGGCAGACTCACACTAGCATCCTCTTCCTCCTCCATTAGATACGTACATACATAGATACATACATAGATAGACAGAAAGATAGACAAGCTAGCCTCCTACATTTGATAGATACATAGATAGATAGATCGAAAGATAGGTAGGCAGACAAACACACATTAGCCTGTCCTGCTATTAGCTTGACGTGAAGGAAGGAAGGGAAAGGAAGGAAGGAAGAAAGGAAGAAACACACAGTAACTTTCTCCACCAACTCCATTAGATAGACAGAGAAAGACAGAAACACTAGACTCCTCCTCCTCCTCCATTAGATAAGTAGACAGATAGACATAAAAATACACTACCCTACTCTTCCTCCTCTATCAGACACATAGTCTTATAGACAGGCAGTCAAACACAAGTACACACTAGCCACCTCCTCCTCCTCCGTTTGAAAGATAGACAGATAAACAGGTAGGTACACTAGATTCCTCCTCTGCCTCTATTAGATAAATAGACAGATAGGCAGACAGGCACACACACACACTAGCCTCCTCTGCCATTAGATAGGCAACTATATAGGCAGATAGACTAGCCGCCTCCTCCTCTAACATTACACAGATAGGCAGATAGACAGAAAGATAAGCACATACACTGGCCTCCTCTTCCATTACATAGATAGGCAGAGAGAAACACAAACACAATAGCCACCTCTTGCTGCACCATTAGGTAGACAGGCAGACAGACACACACAGACGAGCCTCCACTTCCATTAGGGAGAGAGGCTGACACACACACAAGACTACTCCTCCATTAGTTACATAGGCAGACAGAAACACACAGTAGCCTTCTACTCCATTAGATAGTCAGATAGACACACACACACACACATTAGCCTCCTCCTCTGTTAGGGAGCTAGGCAGATAGGCACACAAGAACACACACTTTAGCCTCCTTTTCCATTAGACAAACAGGCAGACAAACAGAAAGATTCACTAATCTCCTCACACACTAGCCTCCCCCTGCATTCGATAAATCGGAGGATAGATAGTAGACAGCCACACAGACATAATACCCTCTTCCTGCATTAGAAAGATAGACAGGCAGACAGACACACGAGCTTCCTCCTCCATTATATAGAAAGGCACATAGACAAAAAGACACACTAGTCTCTACCTCCATTAGATACATGGGCACAGACACACTCGCCTCATCCTCCGTTAGACATATAGGCACACAGACAAACTAGCCTCCTCCTCCATTACATAAATAGGCACACGAAGACACACTAGATTCCTCCTTCATTTCATATATAGGAACATAGACATGGAGACATACTACCTTCCGCTACCATTAGATAGGAAGGCAAACAGACAAATTAAACTCTTGCGCCATTAGATGGATAACCACACAGAAACACTAGGCTACTCCTCAAAAGATAGGTAAGGAGGTAGATAGAAAGCCTGACAGGCACAATAGCGTACCCCTCCACCAAGTGGACAGACACAGAAAAACAGCTCCCTCTCCATAAGGTAGATAGGCAGGCAGATTGACACACAGACACACTATACAGCCCTTCGACGACGTAGATAGGCAAGTAGTCATACAGACATTATAGCCTCTAAACACACTAGGGTCACCCTCCACGAGGTAGGTAGGGAGATAGGCACACAGACACTCTAGGCTGCAGTCCCCGAGGTAGATAGAAACATCCTGACACTCTAGGCTGCACTCGCAGAGGTAGATAGGCAGGGAGATAGGCACATAGACACTCTAGGCGGCACTCCCCGACTGAGAGAGGTACACACAGACAGTTTGGCTGCACTCCCCGAGGTAGACAGACACACACAGACACTCTAGGCTGCACTGCCCAACGTAGATAGGCACACACAGACACTCTCGGCTCCACTCCCCGAATAGATAGACACACACAAACGCTCTAGGCAGCACTCCCCAAGGTAGATAGACAGGGAGATAGGCAAACAGACACACTAGGCTGCACTCCTCAACGCAGATAGCACAGACACACTAGGCTACACTTCTGAGGTATGTAGGAACAGACATTTTAGGCTCAACTGCTCACAGTAGATGGGCACACAGACACTCTGCACTCCCTTCTGCGAGGTAGATGGGCACACAGACACTCTAGGCTCCCTTCCCCGAGGTCGATAGGGAGGTAGATGGGGATGCAGACAGTATAGGCTCATTTCCTCGCGGTAAATCGGCACACAGGCACACTAGCTCCCTTCCCCAAAGTAGATAAGCACACTGACACTCTAGGCTCCCTACGAAGAGGTAGATAGGCAGGGAGACAGGCATACACTCCTCAAGGTAGATATGCACACAGACACTCTAGGCTCCCTTCCCCGAGGTAGATAAGCAACAGACACTCTAGGATCCCTTCCCCGAAGTACATAGGCAGGGAGATACGCACA
The DNA here is from genome assembly GCF_009834535.1 of Camelus ferus. Lineage (NCBI taxonomy): Eukaryota > Metazoa > Chordata > Mammalia > Artiodactyla > Camelidae > Camelus > Camelus ferus. Next base: position 53,791,971 of record NC_045702.1, on the reverse strand, counting down.
TAGACACACTACGCTGCAGTCCTCAAGGCAGAAAGGCACAGACACTCTAGGCTACACTTCGGAGGTAGGTAGGAACAGAGACAATTTAGGCTTCACTGCTCAAGGTAGATAGGCACACAGACAATCTTGGCTCCCTTCCCCGAGGGATATAGGTACACAGACACTCTATGCTTCCTTCCCCTTAGTAGATAGGCACTCAGACACTCGACGCACTCTTCCCTGAAGTAGATAGACACAGAGACACTCTAGGCTCCCTTCCCCAAGGTAGATAGTCAAGGAGATAGTCACACAGACACACGACGGTGCACTCCTCAAGGTAGATACGCACACAGACATTCAAGGAACCCTTCCGCGAGGTGGAAGGACGCACAGATAGTCTAAGCTCTGTTTCCCGAAGTAGATAGGCACACGGACACTTTAGGCTCTCTTCCCCGTGGTAGAAAGGCACAGAGTTAGGCAAAGAGACACTCGAGGCTCCCATTTCTAAGATAGTAAAGCAGGGAGATAGGCATACCAAAACTCTAGGCTCCCTTTCTCCAGGAAGCTAGGAGGGGAGATAGGCACACAGACATTCAAGGCTCCTTTCGCAAGCTGGATGGACACACAGATAGTCTACGCTCTGTTTCCCGAAGTAGATAGGCACACAGAAACTCTAGGTTCCCTTCCTCGAGGTAGACAGACACAGAGATAGGAACACAGACACTCCAGTCTCCGTTCCCAGAGGTAGAAAGGCAGGGAGATAGGCAAAAAGACACTCTACGCTCCCTTTCCCTGGATAGACTTTAGCCTGTATACACTCAAGGCTATATACTCGAAGGTACATACGCAGGGAGATAGGAACACAGACACTCTAGGCTCCATTACCCAAGAAAGATAGGCAGGGAGATAGGCAAAGAGACAATCTAGCCTCCGTTCCCCGAGGTAGATAGGCAGAGTAGATGGGGACACAGACACGAGGCTGCTTTCCTAGAGGTAGATAGGCAGGGAGATAGGAACACAAACATTCTAGGCTCACTACCCTGAGGGAGATAGGCACACCGACAATCTAGGGTGTACTCTGCAAGGTACATGGGCAGGGAGATTGGCACACAGACACTCTAGGCTGCAATCCCCAACGTATATAGGTACACACAAACACTAGGCTGCCCTCACTGAGATAGACAGGCAGGGAGATAGGCACACAGAGAAACTCGAGGCAGCACTCCAATAGGTAGATAGGCAGGGAGATAGGCACACAGAGACATTCTAGGCTGCATCCCCTAGGTAGTAGGCAGGGTGATAGGCAGGGAGATAGGCACACAGACACCCTAGGCTGCACTCCCCGAGGTAGATTGGCACAAGAGAAAATCTAGGCTGCACACCCTCAGGTAGATAGGGAGGGACAGGCACACAGAGACACTCCAGGCTGCACTACCCCAGGTAGATAGGCACACAGAGTAACTCTAGGATGCATTCCCCAAGTAATTGGCAGGGAGAAAGGCACACAGAGACATTCTAGGCTGCATGTCCGAGGAAGATAGGCAGGGAGATAGGCACACAGGGAAATTCCAGGCTGCACTACCACAGGTAGAAAGGCACACAGAGACACTCTAGGTGGTACTCCCCGAGGTAGATAGGCAGGGATATAGGCATCCAGAGACACTTTAGGCTGCATCCCCGAGGTAAATAGGCAGGTAGATAGGCCCAAACACTCTTGGCTGCATTCCCCAGGTATATAGGCAGGTAAATAGGCAAATAGAGACACTATAGGCTGCACTCCCCCAGGTAGATAGGCACACAGAGACATATAGGCTGCATCCCCCAGGTACATAGGCAGTGAGATAAACACACAGGGAAATTCCAGGCTGCACTCCCACAGGTAGATAGGCACAAAGAGACACTCTAGGCTGCACTCCCCGAGGTAGATTGGAACAAGAGAAACTCTAGGCTGCACTCCCTCAGATAGATAGGCAGGGACAGGCACACAGAGACACTCTAGGCTGCAATCCCCGAGGTAGATAGGCAGGGGGATAAGCACACTGAGACACTTTAGGTTGTACTACCCCAGGTAGATAGGACACAAACATTCTAGGCTGCATTCCCCAGGTAAATATGCAGGGAGATACGCAGGGAGATAGGCACAGAGAGACACTCCAGGCTGCACTCCACGAGGTACATAGGCCAGTACAAAGGCTCACAGAGAAACTTTAAGCTGCATCTCCGAGGTAGATAGGCACGGAGATAGGCACACAGAGACACTCTGGGCTGCATTCCCCAGGTAGATAGACAGTGAGATGGACACACAGGGAAATTCCAGGCTGCACTCCCACAGGTAGATAGGCAGACAGAGACACTCTAGGCTGCACTCCCCCAGGTAGATAGGTAGGGGGATAGGCACACAGAGACACTCTAGGCGGGACTCCCCGAGGTAGACAGGCAGGGAGATAGGTATACAGAGACACTTTAGGCTGCATCCCTGAGGTAAATAGGCAGGGAGATACGCCTTGAGATAGGCACACAGACACTCTAGGCTGCACTACCCGAGGTAGATTGGAACAAGAGAAAATCTAGGATGCACTCCCTCAGTTAGATAGGCAGGAATAGGCACACAGAGATACTCTAGGCTGCACTCCCCCAGATAGATAGGCAGGGAGATGGGCTCACAGAGACACTTTAGGATGCACTCCCTGAGGTAAACAGGCAGGGGGATATACACACAGAGACACGCTAGGCTGCATCCGTCAGGTAGATAGGCAGGGAGATAGGCATCCAGAGACACTTTAGGCTGATTCCCTGAGGTAAATAGGCAGGGAGATAGGCACAGACACTCTAGGCTGCACTCCCCGAGATAGATAGGCAGGGGGATAGGCACACAGGGAAATTCCAGGCTGCACTCCCACAGGTAGAAAGGCACACAGAGACACTCTAGGCGGTACTCCCACGTTTATAGGCACACGGAGACACTCTACGCTGCACTCCACTAGGTAGACAGGCATACAGAGACACTCTAGGCTGCATCCCCCAGGTAGATAAGCAGGGAGATAGACACACAGAGCAACTCCAGGCTACACTCCAACAGGCAGATAGGCAGGGAGATAGGCACATAGAGACACTCTAGGCTCCACACCCCAGGTAGACAGGAATACAGAGAAACTATAGGCTGCATTCCCCAGGTAGATAGGCAGGGAGATAGGCAAACAGACACTCTAGGCTGCACTCCACCAGGTAGATAGGCACACAGAGACACTCTAGGGTGCATCCCTTAGGTAATAGGCAGGGTTATTGGTCTTGAGATAGGCACACATACACTGTAGGCTGCACTACCCGAGGTAGATTGGCACAAGACAAACTCTAGGCTGCACTCCCTCAGGGAGATAGGTAGGGAGAGGCACAGAGAGACACTCTAGGCTGCACTACCCCAGGTAGATAGGCACACAGAGACACTGTAGGATGCATTCCCCAAGTAGATATGCAGGGAGAAAGGTACACAGAGAAATTCTAGGCTGCATTCCCCAGGAAGATAGGCAGGGAGATAGGCACACAGAGACACTCTAGGCTATATCCCCAAGTCAAATACGCAGGGAGATAGCCACAGAGACAGGCAAACATACACTGTAGGCTGCGGTCCCCATGGTAGATAGAAATATGCAGATCCTCTAGGCTGCACTCCCAGAGGTAGATAGGTAGGGAGATAGGAACACAGTCACTAGGCTACTCTCCTACAGGTAGATAGGCACACAGAGACACTCCAGGCAGCATCCCCGAGGTAGATAGGCAAACAGAGACACTCTAGGCTGCAGACGCCGAGGTAGAGAGACAGGGAGACAGGCAGGGTGATAGGCACACAGAGACACTGCAGACTGAAGATCCCGAAGTAGATTGGCAGGGAGATAGGCACACAGAGACAATCTAGGCTGCACTCCCCAGGTAGATACACACACAGAGACACTCTAGGCTGCACTCCCCAGGTAGATAGACACAAAGAGACACTGCAGGCTGCAGTCCCCGAGGGAGTTAGGCACACAGAGACACACAAGGCTGCACTCCCCAGGTAGATAGGCACACAGAGACACTCCAGGCTGCAGGTAGATAGTCACACAGAGACACTGCAGGCTGCAGTCCCCGAGGGAGTTAGGCACACAGAGACACTCAAGGCTTCACTCCCCAGGTAGATAAACACACAGAGACACTCTAGGCTGCAGTCTCCAGGCAGATAGGCACACAGAGACACTCTAGGCTACACTCACCAGGTAGATAGGCAGGGAGGTAGGCACAAAGAGACACTCTAGGCTGCACTCCCCGAGGAAGACAGGCAGGGAGATAGGCAACCAGAGACACTCTAGGCTTCACTCCACCTGGTAGATAGGCACACAGAGACACTCTACCCTGCATCTCCCAGGTAGACAGGCAGGGGGATAGGCACCCAGAGACACTCTAGGCTTCACTTCACCTGGTAGATAGGCACACAGAGACACTCCAGGCTGCATCTTCCTTGTAGACAGGCAGGGAGGTAGCCAAGGATATAGTCACACAGAGACACTCCAGGCTGCAGACCCCGAGGTAGATAGGCAGCTAGATAGGCACACAGAGACACTCCAGGCAGCATCCCCGAGGTAGATAGGCACACAGAGACACTCTAGGCTGCAGACCCCGAGGTAGAGAGGCAGGGAGACAGGCAGGGAGATAGGCACACAGAGACACTCTAGGCTGCAGACCCCGAGGTAGACAGGCAGGGAGACACGCAGGGAGATAGGCACACAGAGACACTCTAGGCTGCACTCCCAAGGTGGATAGACACAAAGAGACAACCTAGGCTGAACTCCCAAAGTAGATAGGCACACAGAGACACTCTAGGCTGCACTCCCCAGGTAGATAGGCACACAGAGACACTCCAGGTTGCATCTCCGAGGAAGATAGGTAGGGAGACAGGCAGGGAGATAGGCACACAGAGGACACTCTAGGCTTCACTCCACCTGGTAGATAGGCACACAGAGACACTCCAGGCTGTATCTCCCAGGTAGACAGGCAGGGAGATAGGCACACAGAGACACTCTAGCCTGCATCTCCCAGGTAGACAGGCAGGGGGATAGGCACCCAGAGACACTCTAGGCTTCACTCCACCTGGTAGATAGGCACACAGAGACACTCCAGGATGCATCTCCCAGGTAGACAGGCAGGGAGGTAGCCAAGGATATCGGCACAAGAGACACTCCAGACTGCAGTCCCCGAGGTAGATAGGCAGGTAGATAGGCACACAGAGACACTACAGGCAGCATCCCCGAGGTAGATAGGCACACAGAGACACTCTAGGCTGCAGACCCCGAGGTAGAGAGACAGGGAGACAGGCAGGGAGATAGGCACACAGAGACACTGCAGACTGAAGATCCCGAGGTAGATTGGCAGGGAGATAGGCACACAGAGACAATCTAGGCTGCACTCCCCAGGTAGATACGCACACAGAGACACTCTAGGCTGCACTCCCCAGGTAGATAGACACAAAGAGACACTCTATGCTGAACTCCCCAAGTAGATAGGCACACAGAGACACTCTAGGCTGCATCTACCAGGTACACAGGCAGAGAGATAGGCACACAGAGACACTCTAGGCTGCATGTCCGAGGAAGATAGGTAGGGAGATAGGCACACAGAGACACTCAAGGCTGCACTCCCCAGGTAGATAGGCACACAGAGACACTCCAGGCTGCACTCCCCAGGTAGATAGGCACACAGAGACACTCTAAGCTGAATCCCCGAGGTACAGAGACAGTGATGTAGGCAGGGAGATAGGCACACAGTGACACTCAAGGCTGCACTCCCCAGGTAGACAGGCACAGAGAGACACTCTAGGCAGCAGTCCCCAGGTAGATAGGCACACAGAGACACTCCAGGCTGCCCTTCCCAGGTAGATAGGCAGGGAGATAGGCACACAGAGACACTCTAGGCTACATCCCCCTGGTAGGTAGGCACACAGAGACACTCTAGGCTGCAGTCCCCGAAGTAGATATGCAGGTAGATAGGCACAGAGAGACACTCAAGGCTGAATCACCGTGGTACAAAGACAGTGATGTAGGCATGGAGATAGGCACACAGAGACACTCTAAACTGCACTCCCCAGGTAGATAGGCATAGAGAGACACTCGAGGCTGCATCTCCGAAGAAGATAGGCAGGGAGATAGGCACACAGAGACACTCCAGGCTGAACTCCCCAGGTAGATAGGCACACAGAGACACTCCAGGCTGCATCTCTGAGGAAGATAGGCAGGGAGATAGGCAGGGAGATAGGCACACAGAGACATTCCAGTCTGCAGTCCCCGAGGAAGACAGGCAGGTAGATAGGCAGCGAGATAGGCACACTGAGACACTCTAGTCTGTATCTCTCAGGTAGAGAGGCAGAGAGATCGTAACACAGAGACAATCTAGGGTGCACTCCCCAGGTAGATACGCACACAAGGACAGTGCAGGCTGCAGTCCCCGAGGTAGATAGGTAGAGAGATAGGCACACAGAGACATTCTAGGCTGCAGTACCCGAGGTAGATAGGCAGGGAGATAGGCACACAGAGACACTCAAGGCTGCAATCCCCACGTAGATAGGCACACAGAGACACTCTAGGCTGCATCTTCGAGGAAGATAGGCAGTGAGATAGGCAGGGACATAGGCACACAGAGACACTCCAGGCTACACTCCCCAGGTAGATAGGCACAGAGACACTCTAGGCTGAATCCCCGAGGTACAGAGACAGTGATGTAGGCAGGGAGATAGGCACACAGAAACATTCTAGGCTTCAATCCCCAGGTAGATAGGCACACAGAGACACTCTAGGATGCATTTCCCAGGTAGACAGGCAGAGAGATAGTGACAGAGAGACACTCTAGGCTGCACTCCCCAGGTAGATAGACACAAAGAGACACTCCAGGCATCACTCCCCAGTTAGATAGGCACACAGAGACACTCTAGGCTGAATCCCCAAGATAGATAGGTAGGGAGATAGGCTGACAGAGACACTCAATGCTTCACTCCCCAGGTAGATAGGCACACAGAGACACTCTAGGCTGCAGTCCCAGAGGTAGATAGGCAGGGAGATAGTCAAACAGTGACACTATAGGCTGCATACCCGAGGAAGATAGGCAGGGAGATAGGCAGGGATTAGACACACAGAGACATTCTAGGCTTCACTCCCCAGGTAGATAGGCACTCAGAGACACTGCAGGATGCACTCCGAAGGTAGATAGGCACACAGAGTCACTGTATGCTGCACTCCCGAGGTAGATGGGCACACACAGACACTGTAGGCTGCATCTCCTAGGTAGACAGGCAGAGAGATAGGCAGGGAAATAGGCACACAGAGACAGTCTAGGCTGCAGTCCCCGAGGTAGATAGGCACACAGACACACTCTAGGCTGCACTCCCCAGGTAGATAGGCACACAGAGACACTCTAAGCTGAATCCCCGAGGTACAGAGACAGTGATGTAGGCAGGGAGATAGGCACACAGTGACACTCAAGGCGGCACTCCCCAGGTAGATAGGCACACAGAGACACTCGAGGCTGCATCTCCGAGGAAGATAGGCAGGTATATAGGCACACAGAGACACTCAAGGCTGAATTACCGTGGTACAAAGACAGTGATGTAGGCATGGAGATAGGCACACAGAAACACTCTAAACTGCACTCCCCAGGTAGATAGGTATAGAGATACACTCGAGGCTGCATCTCTGAGGAAGATAGGCAGGGAGATAGGCACACAGAGACACTCCAGGCTGAACTCCCCAGGTAGATAGGCACACAAAGACACTCTAGGCTGCACTCCCCAGGTAGATAGGCACATAGAGACACTCTAGGCTGCATCACCCAGGTAAACAGGCAGAGAGATAGGAAGACAGGGACACTCCAGGCTGCACTCCCCAGGTAGATAGGCAAATAGAGACACTCCAGGCAGCACTCCCCAGTTAGACAGTCACACAGAGACACTCTAGGCTACATCTCCGTGGAAGATAGGCAGGGAGATAGGCAGGGAGATAGGCACACAGAGACACTCAAGGCTGCACTCCCCAGGTAGATAGGCACACAGAGACACTCTAGGCTGCATCTCCGTGGAAGATAGGCAGGGAGATAGGCAGGGAGATAGGCAAACAGAGACACTCTAGGCTGCACTCCCCAGGTAGATAGGCACACAGAGACACTCGAGGCTGCATCTCCGAGGAAGATAGGCAGGGAGATAGGCACACAGAGACATTCTAGGCTGCATCTTCCAGGTAGACAGGCAGGGAGGTAGCCAAGGATATAGGCACACAGAGACACTCCAGGCTGCAGTCCCCGAGGTAGTTAGGCAGGTAGATAGGCACACCGAGATACTCCTGGCAGCATCCCCGAGGTAGATAGGAACACAGAGACACTCTAGGCTGCATCTCCCAGGTAAACAGGCAGAGAGATAGGAAGACAGAAACACTCCAGGCTGCACTCCCCAGGTAGATAGGCACACAGAATCACTGTAGGCTGCAGTACCCGAGGTTTATAGGCAGGTAGATAGGTACACAGAGACACTCAAGGCTGCACTCCCCAGGTAGATAGGCAAATAGAGACACTCCAGGCAGCACTCCCCAGTTAGATAGGCACACAGAGACACTCTAGGCTGAATCACCAAGGTAGATAGGCAGGGAGATAGGCACACAGAGACACTCAATGCTTCACTCCCCAGTAGATAGGCACACAGAGATACTCTAGGCAGTAGTCCCCAGGTAGATAGGCACACAGAGACACTCTAAGCTGCATCTCCCAGGTAGACAGGCAGAGAGATAGTGACACAGAGACACTCTAGGCTTCACTCCCCAGGTAGATAGGCACACAGAGACACTGCAGGCTGCAGTCCCCGAGGTAGACAGGCAGGGAGATAGGCACACAGAGACACTCTAGGCTGAATCCCTGTGGTAGGTAGGCACACAGAGACACTCTAGGCTGCAGTCCCCGAGGGAGTTAGGCACACAGAGACACTCCAGGCTGCACTCCCCAGGTAGATAGGCACACAAAGACACTCTAGGCTGCACTTCCCAGGTAGATAGGCACACATAGACACTCTAGGCTGCACTCCCCAGGTAGATAGACACAAAAGGACACTCTAGGCTGAACTCCCCAATAGATAGGCACACAGAGACACTCTAGGCTGCACTCCCCAGGTAGATAGGCACGGAGAGACACTCCAGGCTGCATCTCCGAGGAAGATAGGCAGGGAGATAAGCACATAGAGATACTCAAGGCTTCACTCCCCAGGTAGATAGGCACTCAGAGACACTGCAGGATGAACTCCGAAGGTAGATAGGCACACAGAGACACTGTATGCTACACTTCCGAGCTAGATGGGCACACACAGACACTGTAGGCTGCATCTCCTAGGTAGACAGTCAGAGAGATAGGCAGGGAAATAGGCACACAGAGACAGTCTAGGCTGCAGTCGCCGAGTTAGATAGGCACACAGACACACTCTAGGCTGCACTCCCCAGGTAGATAGGCACACAGAGACACTCTAAGCTGAATCCCCGAGGTACAGAGACAGTGATGTAGGCAGGGAGATAGGCACACAGTGACACTCAAGGCGGCACTCCGCAGGTAGATAGGCACAGAGAGACACTCTAGGCAGCAGTCCCCAGGTAGATAGGCAAACAGAGTCACTCCAGGCTGCCCTTCCCAGGTAGATAGGCATAGAGAGACACTCGAGGTTGCATCTCCGAGGAAGATAGGCAGGGAGATAGGCACACAGAGACACTCCAGGCTGAACTCCCCAGGTAGATAGGCACACAAACACACTCTAGGCTGCTCTCCCCAGGTAGATAGGCACACAGAGACACTCCAGGCTGCATCTCCCAGGTAGACAGGCAGAGAGATAGGCACACAGAGACACTCTAGGCTGCACTCCCCAGGTAGATAGGCACACAGAGACACTCTAGGCTGCACTCCCCAGGTAGATAGGTACACAAAGACACTCTAGGCTGCACTTCCCAAGTAGATAGGCAGACAGAGACACTCGAGGCTGCATCTCCGAGGAATATAGGTAGGGAGATAGGCACACAGAGACACTCAAGGTTGCACACCCCAGGTAGATGGCACACAGAGACACTGCAGGCTGCAGTCCCCGAGGTAGATAGGCAGAGAGATAGGCACACAGAGACACTAAAGACTGCACTCCACCAGGTAGATAGGCACGCACAGACACTCTAGGCTGCAGTCCCCGAGGTAGATAGGCAGGTAGATAGGCACACAGAGACACTCAAGGCTGAATTACCGTGGTACAAAGACAGTGATGTAGGCATGGAGATAGGCACACAGAAACACTCTAAACTGCACTCCCCAGGTAGATAGGTATAGAGAGACACTCGAGGCTGCATCTCTGAGGAAGATAGGCAGGGAGATAGGCACACAGAGACACTCCAGGCTGAACTCCCCAGGTAGATAGGCACACAAAGACACTCTAGGCTGCACTCCCCAGGTAGATAGGCACATAGAGACACTCTAGGCTGCATCACCCAGGTAAACAGGCAGAGAGATAGGAAGACAGGGACACTCCAGGCTGCACTCCCCAGGTAGATAGGCAAATAGAGACACTCCAGGCAGCACTCCCCAGTTAGACAGTCACACAGAGACACTCTAGGCTACATCTCCGTGGAAGATAGGCAGGGAGATAGGCAGGGAGATAGGCACACAGAGACACTCAAGGCTGCACTCCCCAGGTAGATAGGCACACAGAGACACTCTAGGCTGCATCTCCGTGGAAGATAGGCAGGGAGATAGGCAGGGAGATAGGCAAACAGAGACACTCTAGGCTGCACTCCCCAGGTAGATAGGCACACAGAGACACTCGAGGCTGCATCTCCGAGGAAGATAGGCAGGGAGATAGGCACACAGAGACATTCTAGGCTGCATCTTCCAGGTAGACAGGCAGGGAGGTAGCCAAGGATATAGGCACACAGAGACACTCCAGGCTGCAGTCCCCGAGGTAGTTAGGCAGGTAGATAGGCACACCGAGATACTCCTGGCAGCATCCCCGAGGTAGATAGGAACACAGAGACACTCTAGGCTGCATCTCCCAGGTAAACAGGCAGAGAGATAGGAAGACAGAAACACTCCAGGCTGCACTCCCCAGGTAGATAGGCACACAGAATCACTGTAGGCTGCAGTACCCGAGGTTTATAGGCAGGTAGATAGGTACACAGAGACACTCAAGGCTGCACTCCCCAGGTAGATAGGCAAATAGAGACACTCCAGGCAGCACTCCCCAGTTAGATAGGCACACAGAGACACTCTAGGCTGCAGTCCCCGAGGTAGATAGGCAGGTAGATAGGCACACAGAGATACTCAAAGCTTCACTCCCCAGGTAGATAGGCACACAGAGACACTCTAGGCAGCAGTCCCCAGGTAGATAGGCACACAGAGACACTCTAAGCTTCATCTACCAGGTAGACAGGCAGAGAGATAGGCACACCGAGACACTCTAGACTCCATTCCCCAGGTAGACAGGCACACAGAGACACTCTAGGCTGCATCTCCCAGGGAAACAGGCAGAGAGATAGGAAGACAGAGACACTCTAAACTGCACTCCCCATGTAGATAGACACAGAGAGACACTCGAGGCTGCATCTCTGAGGATGATAGGCAGGGAGATAGGCACACAGAGACACTCCAGGCTGCAGTCTCCAGGTAGATTGGCACACAGAGACACTCTACGCTGCAGTCCCCGAGGTAGATAGGCAGGTAGATAGGCACACAGAGACACTTAAGGCTGCACTCCCCAGGTAGATAAGCACACAGAGAAACTGTAGGCTGTGGTCATCGAGGTAGAATGGCAGGGAGATAGGCACACAGAGACACTCAATGCTTCACTCCCCACGTAGATAGGCACACAGAGACACTCTAGGCTGCGGTCCCCAGGTAGATAGGCACACAGAGACACTGCAGGCTGCAGTCCCCGAAGTAGATAGGCAGGGAGATAAGCAGACAGAGACATTATAGGCTACAGTACCCGAGGTAGATAGGCAGGTAGATAGGCACAAAGAGACACTCCATGCTGCCCTTCCCAGGTAGATAGGCAGGGAGATACGCACACAGAGACACTCTAGGCTGCAGTCCCCGAGGGAGTTAGGCACACAGAGACACTCCAGGCTGCACTCCCCAGGTAGATAGGCACACAAAGACACTCTAGGCTGCACTTCCCAGGTAGATAGGCACACATAGACACTCTAGGCTGCACTCCCCAGGTAGATAGACACAAAAGGACACTCTAGGCTGAACTCCCCAAAGATAGGCACACAGAGACACTCTAGGCTGCACTCCCCAGGTAGATAGGCACGGAGAGACACTCGAGGCTGCATCTCCGAGGAAGATAGGCAGGGAGATAAGCACATAGAGATACTCAAGGCTTCACTCCCCAGGTAGATAGGCACTCAGAGACACTGCAGGATGAACTCCGAAGGTAGATAGGCACACAGAGACACTGTATGCTACACTTCCGAGGTAGATGGGCACACACAGACACTGTAGGCTGCATCTCCTAGGTAGACAGTCAGAGAGATAGGCAGGGAAATAGGCACACAGAGACAGTCTAGGCTGCAGTCGCCGAGTTAGATAGGCACACAGACACACTCTAGGCTGCACTCCCCAGGTAGATAGGCACACAAAGACACTCTAGGCTGCACTTCCCAGGTAGATAGGCACACATAGACACTCTAGGCTGCACTCCCCAGGTAGATAGGCATAGAGAGACACTCGAGGCTGCATCTCCGAAGAAGATAGGCAGGGAGATAGGCACACAGAGACACTCCAGGCTGAACTCCCCAGGTAGATAGGCACACAGAGACACTCCAGGCTGCATCTCTGAGGAAGATAGGCAGGGAGATAGGCAGGGAGATAGGCACACAGAGACATTCCAGTCTGCAGTCCCCGAGGAAGACAGGCAGGTAGATAGGCAGCGAGATAGGCACACTGAGACACTCTAGTCTGTATCTCTCAGGTAGAGAGGCAGAGAGATCGTAACACAGAGACAATCTAGGGTGCACTCCCCAGGTAGATACGCACACAAGGACAGTGCAGGCTGCAGTCCCCGAGGTAGATAGGTAGAGAGATAGGCACACAGAGACATTCTAGGCTGCAGTACCCGAGGTAGATAGGCAGGGAGATAGGCACACAGAGACACTCAAGGCTGCAATCCCCACGTAGATAGGCACACAGAGACACTCTAGGCTGCATCTTCGAGGAAGATAGGCAGTGAGATAGGCAGGGACATAGGCACACAGAGACACTCCAGGCTACACTCCCCAGGTAGATAGGCACAGAGACACTCTAGGCTGAATCCCCGAGGTACAGAGACAGTGATGTAGGCAGGGAGATAGGCACACAGAAACATTCTAGGCTTCAATCCCCAGGTAGATAGGCACACAGAGACACTCTAGGATGCATTTCCCAGGTAGACAGGCAGAGAGATAGTGACAGAGAGACACTCTAGGCTGCACTCCCCAGGTAGATAGGCACACAGAGACACTGCAGGCTGCAGTCCCCGAGGGAGTTAGGCACACAGAGACACTCAAGGCTTCACTCCCCAGGTAGATAGACACACAGAGACACTCTAGGCTGCAGTCTCCAGGTAGATAGGCACACAGAGACACTCTAGGCTGCACTTCCCAGGTAGATAGGCACACATAGACACTCTAGGCTGCACTCCCCAGGTAGATAGGCATAGAGAGACACTCGAGGCTGCATCTCCGAAGAAGATAGGCAGGGAGATAGGCACACAGAGACACTCCAGGCTGAACTCCCCAGGTAGATAGGCACACAGAGACACTCCAGGCTGCATCTCTGAGGAAGATAGGCAGGGAGATAGGCAGGGAGATAGGCACACAGAGACATTCCAGTCTGCAGTCCCCGAGGAAGACAGGCAGGTAGATAGGCAGCGAGATAGGCACACTGAGACACTCTAGTCTGTATCTCTCAGGTAGAGAGGCAGAGAGATCGTAACACAGAGACAATCTAGGGTGCACTCCCCAGGTAGATACGCACACAAGGACAGTGCAGGCTGCAGTCCCCGAGGTAGATAGGTAGAGAGATAGGCACACAGAGACATTCTAGGCTGCAGTACCCGAGGTAGATAGGCAGGGAGATAGGCACACAGAGACACTCAAGGCTGCAATCCCCACGTAGATAGGCACACAGAGACACTCTAGGCTGCATCTCCGAGGAAGATAGGCAGTGAGATAGGCAGGGACATAGGCACACAGAGACACTCCAGGCTACACTCCCCAGGTAGATAGGCACAGAGACACTCTAGGCTGAATCCCCGAGGTACAGAGACAGTGATGTAGGCAGGGAGATAGGCACACAGAAACATTCTAGGCTTCAATCCCCAGGTAGATAGGCACACAGAGACACTCTAGGATGCATTTCCCAGGTAGACAGGCAGAGAGATAGTGACAGAGAGACACTCTAGGCTGCACTCCCCAGGTAGATAGGCACACAGAGTCACTGCAGGCTGCAGTCCCCGAGGGAGTTAGGCACACAGAGACACTCAAGGCTTCACTCCCCAGGTAGATAGACACACAGAGACACTCTAGGCTGCAGTCTCCAGGTAGATAGGCACACAGAGACACTCTAGGCTACACTCCCCAGGTAGATAGACACAAAGAGACACTCCAGGCATCACTCCCCAGTTAGATAGGCACACAGAGACACTCTAGGCTGAATCCCCAAGATAGATAGGTAGGGAGATAGGCTGACAGAGACACTCAATGCTTCACTCCCCAGGTAGATAGGCACACAGAGACACTCTAGGCTGCAGTCCCAGAGGTAGATAGGCAGGGAGATAGTCAAACAGTGACACTATAGGCTGCATACCGGAGGAAGATAGGCAGGGAGATAGGCAGGGATTAGACACACAGAGACATTCTAGGCTTCACTCCCCAGGTAGATAGGCACTCAGAGACACTGCAGGATGCACTCCGAAGGTAGATAGGCAAACAGAGACACTGTATGCTGCACTCCCGAGGTAGATGTGCACACACAGACACTGTAGGCTGCATCTCCTAGGTAGACAGGCAGAGAGATAGGCAGGGAAATAGGCACACAGAGACAGTCTAGGCTCCAGTCCCCGAGGTAGATAGGCACACAGACACACTCTAGGCTGCACTCCCCAGGTAGATAGGCACACAGAGACACTCTAAGCTGAATCCCCGAGGTACAGAGACAGTGATGTAGGCAGGGAGATAGGCATACAGTGACACTCAAGGCGGCACTCCCCAGGTAGATAGGCACACAGAGACACTCTAGGCTGCAGTCCCAGAGGTAGATAGGCAGGGAGATAGTCAAACAGTGACACTATAGGCTGCATACCGGAGGAAGATAGGCAGGGAGATAGGCAGGGATTAGACACACAGAGACATTCTAGGCTTCACTCCCCAGGTAGATAGGCACTCAGAGACACTGCAGGATGCACTCCGAAGGTAGATAGGCAAACAGAGACACTGTATGCTGCACTCCCGAGGTAGATGTGCACACACAGACACTGTAGGCTGCATCTCCTAGGTAGACAGGCAGAGAGATAGGCAGGGAAATAGGCACACAGAGACAGTCTAGGCTCCAGTCCCCGAGGTAGATAGGCACACAGACACACTCTAGGCTGCACTCCCCAGGTAGATAGGCACACAGAGACACTCTAAGCTGAATCCCCGAGGTACAGAGACAGTGATGTAGGCAGGGAGATAGGCATACAGTGACACTCAAGGCGGCACTCCCCAGGTAGATAGGCACAGAGAGACACTCTAGGCAGCAGTACCCAGGTAGATAGGCACACAGAGACACTCCAGGCTGCCCTTCCCAGGTAGATAGGCAGGGAGATAGGCACACAGAGACACTCTAGGCTGCATCCCCGTGGTAGGTAGGCACACAGAGACACTCTAGGCTGCAGTCCCTGAGGGAGTTAGGCACACAGAGACACTCAAGGCTTCACTCCCCAGGTAGATAGACACACAGAGACACTCTAGGCTGCAGTCTCCAGTTAGATAGGCACACAGAGACACTCTAGGCTGCAGTCCCACAGGTAGATAGGCAGGGAGATAGTCAAACAGTGACGCTATAGGCTGCATACCCGAGGAAGATAGGCAGGGAGATAGGCTGACAGAGACACTCAATGCTTCACTCCCCAGGTAGATAGGCACACAAAGACACTCTAGGCTGCACTTCCCAAGTAGATAGGCAGACAGAGACACTCGAGGCTGTATCTCCGAGGAATATAGGTAGGGAGATAGGCACACAGAGACACTCAAGGTTGCACACCCCAGGTAGATAGCACACAGAGACACTGCAGGCTGCAGTCCCCGAGGTAGATAGGCAGAGAGATAGGCACACAGAGACACTAAAGACTGCACTCCCCAGGTAGATAGGCACACAGAGACACTCGAGGCTGCATCTCTGAGGAAGATAGGCAGGGAGATAGGCACACAGAGACATTCTAGGCTGCATCTTCCAGGTAGACAGGCAGGGAGGTAGCCAAGGATATAGGCACACAGAGACACTCCAGGCTGCAGTCCCCGAGGTAGTTAGGCAGGTAGATAGGCACACCGAGATACTCCTGGCAGCATCCCCGAGGTAGATAGGAACACAGAGACACTCTAGGCTGCATCTCCCAGGTAAACAGGCAGAGAGATAGGAAGACAGAAACACTCCAGGCTGCACTCCCCAGGTAGATAGGCACACAGAATCACTGTAGGCTGCAGTACCCGAGGTTTATAGGCAGGTAGATAGGTACACAGAGACACTCAAGGCTGCACTCCCCAGGTAGATAGGCAAATAGAGACACTCCAGGCAGCACTCCCCAGTTAGATAGGCACACAGAGACACTCTAGGCTGAATCACCAAGGTAGATAGGCAGGGAGATAGGCACACAGAGACACTCAATGCTTCACTCCCCAGTAGATAGGCACACAGAGATACTCTAGGCAGTAGTCCCCAGGTAGATAGGCACACAGAGACACTCTAAGCTGCATCTCCCAGGTAGACAGGCAGAGAGATAGTGACACAGAGACACTCTAGGCTTCACTCCCCAGGTAGATAGGCACACAGAGACACTGCAGGCTGCAGTCCCCGAGGTAGACAGGCAGGGAGATAGGCACACAGAGACACTCTAGGCTGAATCCCCGTGGTACAAAGACAGTGATGTAGGCATGGAGATAGGCACACAGAGACACTATAAACTGCACTCCCCATGTAGATAGGCACAGAGAGACACTCGAGGCTGCATCTCTGAGGAAGATAGGCAGGGAGATAGGCACACAGAGACACTCCAGGCTGCAGTCTCCAGGTAGATAGGCACACAGAGACACTCTAGGCTGCAGTCCCCGAGGTAGATAGGCAGGTAGATAGGCACACAGAGATACTCAAAGCTTCACTCCCCAGGTAGATAGGCACACAGAGACACTCTAGGCAGCAGTCCCCAGGTAGATAGGCACACAGAGACACTCTAAGCTTCATCTACCAGGTAGACAGGCAGAGAGATAGGCACACCGAGACACTCTAGACTCCATTCCCCAGGTAGACAGGCACACAGAGACACTCTAGGCTGCATCTCCCAGGTAAACAGGCAGAGAGATAGGAAGACAGAGACACTCTAAACTGCACTCCCCATGTAGATAGACACAGAGAGACACTCGAGGCTGCATCTCTGAGGATGATAGGCAGGGAGATAGGCACACAGAGACACTCCAGGCTGCAGTCTCCAGGTAGATTGGCACACAGAGACACTCTACGCTGCAGTCCCCGAGGTAGATAGGCAGGTAGATAGGCACACAGAGACACTTAAGGCTGCACTCCCCAGGTAGATCGGCACATAGAGACACTCCAGGCAGCACTCCCCAGTTAGATAGGCACACAGAGACACTCTAGGCTGAATCACCAAGGAAGATAGGTAGGGAGATAGTCACATAGAGCCACTCCAGGATGCACTCCCCAGGTAGATAAGCACACAGAGAAACTGTAGGCTGTGGTCATCGAGGTAGAATGGCAGGGAGATAGGCACACAGAGACACTCAATGCTTCACTCCCCACGTAGATAGGCACACAGAGACACTGCAGGCTGCAGTCCCCGAAGTAGATAGGCAGGGAGATAAGCAGACAGAGACATTATAGGCTACAGTACCCGAGGTAGATAGGCAGGTAGATAGGCACAAAGAGACACTCCATGCTGCCCTTCCCAGGTAGATAGGCAGGGAGATACGCACACAGAGACACTCTAGGCTGCACTCCCCAGGTAGACAGGAAGGGAAATAGACAGGGAGATAAGCACACAGAGACATTCCAGGCTTCACTCCCCAGGTAGACAGGCACACAGAGACACTCAAGGCTGCACTCCCCAGGTAGATAGGCACACAGAGACACTCTAGACTTCACTCCCCAGGTAGACAGGCACACAGAGACACTCTAGGCTGCATCTCCCAGGTAAACAGGCAGAGAGATAGGAAGACAGAGACACTATAAACTGCACTCCCCATGTAGATAGGCACAGAGAGACACTCGAGGCTGCATCTCTGAGGAAGATAGGCAGGGAGATAGGCACACAGAGACACTCCAGGCTGCAGTCTCCAGGTAGATAGGCACACAGAGACACTCTAGGCTGCAGTCCCCGAGGTAGATAGGCAGGTAGATAGGCACACAGAGATACTCAAAGCTTCACTCCCCAGGTAGATAGGCACACAGAGACACTCTAGGCAGCAGTCCCCAGGTAGATAGGCACACAGAGACACTCTAAGCTTCATCTACCAGGTAGACAGGCAGAGAGATAGGCACACCGAGACACTCTAGACTCCATTCCCCAGGTAGACAGGCACACAGAGACACTCTAGGCTGCATCTCCCAGGTAAACAGGCAGAGAGATAGGAAGACAGAGACACTCTAAACTGCACTCCCCATGTAGATAGACACAGAGAGACACTCGAGGCTGCATCTCTGAGGAAGATAGGCAGGGAGATAGGCACACAGAGACAGTGCAGGCTGCAGTCCCCGAGGTAGATAGGCAGGTAGATAGGCACACAGAATCATTCTAGGCTGCAGTACCCGAGGTAGATAGGCAGGGAGATAGGCACACAGAGACACTCTAGGCTGCACTCCCCATGTAGATAGGCACACAGAGACACTCTAGGCTGCACTCCCCAGGTAGATAGGCACACAAAGACACTCTAGGCTGCACTTCCCAGGTAGAACGGCACACAGAGACACTCGAGGCTGCATCTCCGAGGAAGATAGGCAGGGAAATAGGCACATAGAGACACTCAAGGCTGCACACCTCAGGTAGATAGCACACAGAGACACTGCAGGCTGCAGACCCCAAGGTAGATTGGCAGGGAGATAGGCACACAGAGACACTCTAGGCTGCATATCCGAAGTAGACAGACTGACAGATAGGCACACAGAGACAATCTAGGCTGGACTCCCCAGGTAGATAGACACACAGAGACACTCTAGGCTGAACTCCCCAAGTAGATAGGCACACAAAGACACTGTAGGCTGCATCTCCCATGTAAACAGGCAGAGAGATAGGAAGACAGAGACACTCCAGGCTGCACTCCCCAGGTAGATAGGCACACAGAATCACTGTAGGCAGCAGTACCCGAGGTTTATAGGCAGGTAGATAGGCACACACAGACACTCTAGGCTGCACTCCCCAGGTAGATAGGCACACAGAGACACTCTAGGTTGAATCCCCGAGGTACAGAGACAGTGATGTAGGCAGGGAGATAGGCACACAGAGACATTCTAGGCTTCACTCCCCAGGTAGATAGGCTCACAGAGACACTCTAGGCTGCACTCCCCAGGTAGATCGGCACACAGAGACACTGCAGGCTGCATTCCCGAGGGAGATAGGCACACAATGACACTCTAGGCTGAATCCCCATGGTACAAAGACACTGATGTAGGCATGGAGATAGGCACACAGAGACACTCTAAACTGCACTCCCCAGGTAGATAGGCACGGAGAGACACTGTATGCTGCACTTCCAAGGTAGATGGGCACACACAGACACTGTAGGCTGCATCTCCTAGGTAGACAGTCAGAGAGATAGGCAGGGAAATAGGCACACAGAGACAGTCTAGGCTGCAGTCCCCGAGGTAGATAGGCACACAGACACACTCTAGGCTGCACTCCCCAGGTAGATAGGCACACAGAGACACTCTAAGCTGAATCCCCGAGGTACAGAGACAGTGATGTAGGCAGGGAGATAGGCACACAGTGACACTCAAGGCGGCACTACCCAGGTAGATAGGCACAGAGAGACACTCTAGGCAGCAGTCCCTAGGTAGACAGGCACACAGAGACACTCCAGGCTGCCCTTCCCAGGTAGATAGGCAGGGAGATAGGCACACAGAGACACTCCAGGCTGAACTCCCCAGGTAGATAGGCACACAGAGACACTCCAGGCTGCATCTCTGAGGAAGACAGGCAGGTAGATAGGCAGCGAGATAGGCACACTGAGACACTCTAGTCTGTATCTCTCAGGTAGAGAGGCAGAGAGATCGTAACACAGAGACAATCTAGGGTGCACTCCCCAGGTAGATAGGCACACAGAGACAGTGCAGGCTGCAGTCCCCGAGGTAGATAGGTAGAGAGATAGGCACACAGAGACATTCTAGGCTGCAGTACCCGAGGTAGATAGGCAGGGAGATAGGCACACAGAGACACTCAAGGTTGCACACCCCAGGTAGATAGCACACAGAGACACTCTAGGCTGCAGTCCCCGAGGTAGATAGGCAGGTAGATAGGCACACAGAGATACTCAAAGCTTCACTCCCCAGGTAGATAGGCACACAGAGACACTCTAGGCAGCAGTCCCCAGGTAGATAGGCACACAGAGACACTCTAAGCTTCATCTACCAGGTAGACAGGCAGAGAGATAGGCACACCGAGACACTCTAGACTCCATTCCCCAGGTAGACAGGCACACAGAGACACTCTAGGCTGCATCTCCCAGGTAAACAGGCAGAGAGATAGGAAGACAGAGACACTCTAAACTGCACTCCCCATGTAGATAGACACAGAGAGACACTCGAGGCTGCATCTCTGAGGATGATAGGCAGGGAGATAGGCACACAGAGACACTCCAGGCTGCAGTCTCCAGGTAGATTGGCACACAGAGACACTCTACGCTGCAGTCCCCGAGGTAGATAGGCAGGTAGATAGGCACACAGAGACACTTAAGGCTGCACTCCCCAGGTAGATCGGCACATAGAGACACTCCAGGCAGCACTCCCCAGTTAGATAGGCACACAGAGACACTCTAGGCTGAATCACCAAGGAAGATAGGTAGGGAGATAGTCACATAGAGCCACTCCAGGATGCACTCCCCAGGTAGATAAGCACACAGAGAAACTGTAGGCTGTGGTCATCGAGGTAGAATGGCAGGGAGATAGGCACACAGAGACACTCAATGCTTCACTCCCCACGTAGATAGGCACACAGAGACACTCTAGGCTGCGGTCCCCAGGTAGATAGGCACACAGAGACACTGCAGGCTGCAGTCCCCGAAGTAGATAGGCAGGGAGATAAGCAGACAGAGACATTATAGGCTACAGTACCCGAGGTAGATAGGCAGGTAGATAGGCACAAAGAGACACTCCATGCTGCCCTTCCCAGGTAGATAGGCAGGGAGATACGCACACAGAGACACTCTAGGCTGCACTCCCCAGGTAGACAGGAAGGGAAATAGACAGGGAGATAAGCACACAGAGACATTCCAGGCTTCACTCCCCAGGTAGACAGGCACACAGAGACACTCAAGGCTGCACTCCCCAGGTAGATAGGCACACAGAGACACTCTAGACTTCACTCCCCAGGTAGACAGGCACACAGAGACACTCTAGGCTGCATCTCCCAGGTAAACAGGCAGAGAGATAGGAAGACAGAGACACTATAAACTGCACTCCCCATGTAGATAGGCACAGAGAGACACTCGAGGCTGCATCTCTGAGGAAGATAGGCAGGGAGATAGGCACACAGAGACACTCCAGGCTGCAGTCTCCAGGTAGATAGGCACACAGAGACACTCTAGGCTGCAGTCCCCGAGGTAGATAGGCAGGTAGATAGGCACACAGAGATACTCAAAGCTTCACTCCCCAGGTAGATAGGCACACAGAGACACTCTAGGCAGCAGTCCCCAGGTAGATAGGCACACAGAGACACTCTAAGCTTCATCTACCAGGTAGACAGGCAGAGAGATAGGCACACCGAGACACTCTAGACTCCATTCCCCAGGTAGACAGGCACACAGAGACACTCTAGGCTGCATCTCCCAGGTAAACAGGCAGAGAGATAGGAAGACAGAGACACTCTAAACTGCACTCCCCATGTAGATAGACACAGAGAGACACTCGAGGCTGCATCTCTGAGGAAGATAGGCAGGGAGATAGGCACACAGAGACAGTGCAGGCTGCAGTCCCCGAGGTAGATAGGCAGGTAGATAGGCACACAGAATCATTCTAGGCTGCAGTACCCGAGGTAGATAGGCAGGGAGATAGGCACACAGAGACACTCTAGGCTGCACTCCCCATGTAGATAGGCACACAGAGACACTCTAGGCTGCACTCCCCAGGTAGATAGGCACACAAAGACACTCTAGGCTGCACTTCCCAGGTAGAACGGCACACAGAGACACTCGAGGCTGCATCTCCGAGGAAGATAGGCAGGGAAATAGGCACATAGAGACACTCAAGGCTGCACACCTCAGGTAGATAGCACACAGAGACACTGCAGGCTGCAGACCCCAAGGTAGATTGGCAGGGAGATAGGCACACAGAGACACTCTAGGCTGCATATCCGAAGTAGACAGACTGACAGATAGGCACACAGAGACAATCTAGGCTGGACTCCCCAGGTAGATAGACACACAGAGACACTCTAGGCTGAACTCCCCAAGTAGATAGGCACACAAAGACACTGTAGGCTGCATCTCCCATGTAAACAGGCAGAGAGATAGGAAGACAGAGACACTCCAGGCTGCACTCCCCAGGTAGATAGGCACACAGAATCACTGTAGGCAGCAGTACCCGAGGTTTATAGGCAGGTAGATAGGCACACACAGACACTCTAGGCTGCACTCCCCAGGTAGATAGGCACACAGAGACACTCTAGGTTGAATCCCCGAGGTACAGAGACAGTGATGTAGGCAGGGAGATAGGCACACAGAGACATTCTAGGCTTCACTCCCCAGGTAGATAGGCTCACAGAGACACTCTAGGCTGCACTCCCCAGGTAGATCGGCACACAGAGACACTGCAGGCTGCATTCCCGAGGGAGATAGGCACACAATGACACTCTAGGCTGAATCCCCATGGTACAAAGACACTGATGTAGGCATGGAGATAGGCACACAGAGACACTCTAAACTGCACTCCCCAGGTAGATAGGCACGGAGAGACACTGTATGCTGCACTTCCAAGGTAGATGGGCACACACAGACACTGTAGGCTGCATCTCCTAGGTAGACAGTCAGAGAGATAGGCAGGGAAATAGGCACACAGAGACAGTCTAGGCTGCAGTCCCCGAGGTAGATAGGCACACAGACACACTCTAGGCTGCACTCCCCAGGTAGATAGGCACACAGAGACACTCTAAGCTGAATCCCCGAGGTACAGAGACAGTGATGTAGGCAGGGAGATAGGCACACAGTGACACTCAAGGCGGCACTACCCAGGTAGATAGGCACAGAGAGACACTCTAGGCAGCAGTCCCTAGGTAGACAGGCACACAGAGACACTCCAGGCTGCCCTTCCCAGGTAGATAGGCAGGGAGATAGGCACACAGAGACACTCCAGGCTGAACTCCCCAGGTAGATAGGCACACAGAGACACTCCAGGCTGCATCTCTGAGGAAGACAGGCAGGTAGATAGGCAGCGAGATAGGCACACTGAGACACTCTAGTCTGTATCTCTCAGGTAGAGAGGCAGAGAGATCGTAACACAGAGACAATCTAGGGTGCAATCCCAGGTAGATAGGCACACAGAGACAGTGCAGGCTGCAGTCCCCGAGGTAGATAGGTAGAGAGATAGGCACACAGAGACATTCTAGGCTGCAATACCCGAGGTAGATAGGCAGGGAGATAGGCACACAGAGACACTCAAGGTTGCACACCCCAGGTAGATAGCACACAGAGACACTGCAGGCTGCAGTCCCCGAGGTAGATAGGCAGAGAGATAGGCACACAGAGACACTAAAGACTGCACTCCACCAGGTAGATAGGCACACACAGACACTCTAGGCTGCAGTCCCCGAGGTAGATAGGCAGGTAGATAGGCACACAGAGACACTCAAGGCTGAATTACCGTGGTACAAAGACAGTGATGTAGGCATGGAGATAGGCACACAGAAACACTCTAAACTGCACTCCCCAGGTAGATAGGTATAGAGAGACACTCGAGGCTGCATCTCTGAGGAAGATAGGCAGGGAGATAGGCACACAGAGACACTCCAGGCTGAACTCCCCAGGTAGATAGGCACACAAACACACTCTAGGCTGCACTCCCCAGGTAGATAGGCACACAGAGACACTCCAGGCTGCATCTCCCAGGTAGACAGGCAGAGAGATAGGCACACAGAGACACTCTAGGCTGCACTCCCCAGGTAGATAGGCACACAGAGACACTCTAGGCTGCACTCCCCAGGTAGATAGGCACACAAAGACACTCTAGGCTGCACTTCCCAAGTAGATAGGCAGACAGAGACACTCGAGGCTGCATCTCCGAGGAATATAGGTAGGGAGATAGGCACACAGAGACACTCAAGGTTGCACACCCCAGGTAGATAGCACACAGAGACACTGCAGGCTGCAGTCCCCGAGGTAGATAGGCAGAGAGATAGGCACACAGAGACACTAAAGACTGCACTCCCCAGGTAGATAGGCACACAGAGACACTCGAGGCTGCATCTCTGAGGAAGATAGGCAGGGAGATAGGCACACAGAGACATTCTAGGCTGCATCTTCCAGGTAGACAGGCAGGGAGGTAGCCAAGGATATAGGCACACAGAGACACTCCAGGCTGCAGTCCCCGAGGTAGTTAGGCAGGTAGATAGGCACACCGAGATACTCCTGGCAGCATCCCCGAGGTAGATAGGAACACAGAGACACTCTAGGCTGCATCTCCCAGGTAAACAGGCAGAGAGATAGGAAGACAGAAACACTCCAGGCTGCACTCCCCAGGTAGATAGGCACACAGAATCACTGTAGGCTGCAGTACCCGAGGTTTATAGGCAGGTAGATAGGTACACAGAGACACTCAAGGCTGCACTCCCCAGGTAGATAGGCAAATAGAGACACTCCAGGCAGCACTCCCCAGTTAGATAGGCACACAGAGACACTCTAGGCTGAATCACCAAGGTAGATAGGCAGGGAGATAGGCACACAGAGACACTCAATGCTTCACTCCCCAGTAGATAGGCACACAGAGATACTCTAGGCAGTAGTCCCCAGGTAGATAGGCACACAGAGACACTCTAAGCTGCATCTCCCAGGTAGACAGGCAGAGAGATAGTGACACAGAGACACTCTAGGCTTCACTCCCCAGGTAGATAGGCACACAGAGACACTGCAGGCTGCAGTCCCCGAGGTAGACAGGCAGGGAGATAGGCACACAGAGACACTCTAGGCTGAATCCCCGTGGTACAAAGACAGTGATGTAGGCATGGAGATAGGCACACAGAGACACTATAAACTGCACTCCCCATGTAGATAGGCACAGAGAGACACTCCAGGCTGCAGTCTCCAGGTAGATAGGCACACAGAGACACTCTAGGCTGCAGTCCCCGAGGTAGATAGGCAGGTAGATAGGCACACAGAGATACTCAAAGCTTCACTCCCCAGGTAGATAGGCACACAGAGACACTCTAGGCAGCAGTCCCCAGGTAGATAGGCACACAGAGACACTCTAAGCTTCATCTACCAGGTAGACAGGCAGAGAGATAGGCACACCGAGACACTCTAGACTCCATTCCCCAGGTAGACAGGCACACAGAGACACTCTAGGCTGCATCTCCCAGGTAAACAGGCAGAGAGATAGGAAGACAGAGACACTCTAAAATGCACTCCCCATGTAGATAGACACAGAGAGACACTCGAGGCTGCATCTCTGAGGATGATAGGCAGGGAGATAGGCACACAGAGACACTCCAGGCTGCAGTCTCCAGGTAGATTGGCACACAGAGACACTCTACGCTGCAGTCCCCGAGGTAGATAGGCAGGTAGATAGGCACACAGAGACACTTAAGGCTGCACTCCCCAGGTAGATCGGCACATAGAGACACTCCAGGCAGCACTCCCCAGTTAGATAGGCACACAGAGACACTCTAGGCTGAATCACCAAGGAAGATAGGTAGGGAGATAGTCACATAGAGCCACTCCAGGATGCACTCCCCAGGTAGATAAGCACACAGAGAAACTGTAGGCTGTGGTCATCGAGGTAGAATGGCAGGGAGATAGGCACACAGAGACACTCAATGCTTCACTCCCCACGTAGATAGGCACACAGAGACACTCTAGGCTGCGGTCCCCAGGTAGATAGGCACACAGAGACACTGCAGGCTGCAGTCCCCGAAGTAGATAGGCAGGGAGATAAGCAGACAGAGACATTATAGGCTACAGTACCCGAGGTAGATAGGCAGGTAGATAGGCACAAAGAGACACTCCATGCTGCCCTTCCCAGGTAGATAGGCAGGGAGATACGCACACAGAGACACTCTAGGCTGCACTCCCCAGGTAGACAGGAAGGGAAATAGACAGGGAGATAAGCACACAGAGACATTCCAGGCTTCACTCCCCAGGTAGACAGGCACACAGAGACACTCAAGGCTGCACTCCCCAGGTAGATAGGCACACAGAGACACTCTAGACTTCACTCCCCAGGTAGACAGGCACACAGAGACACTCTAGGCTGCATCTCCCAGGTAAACAGGCAGAGAGATAGGAAGACAGAGACACTATAAACTGCACTCCCCATGTAGATAGGCACAGAGAGACACTCGAGGCTGCATCTCTGAGGAAGATAGGCAGGGAGATAGGCACACAGAGACACTCCAGGCTGCAGTCTCCAGGTAGATAGGCACACAGAGACACTCTAGGCTGCAGTCCCCGAGGTAGATAGGCAGGTAGATAGGCACACAGAGATACTCAAAGCTTCACTCCCCAGGTAGATAGGCACACAGAGACACTCTAGGCAGCAGTCCCCAGGTAGATAGGCACACAGAGACACTCTAAGCTTCATCTACCAGGTAGACAGGCAGAGAGATAGGCACACCGAGACACTCTAGACTCCATTCCCCAGGTAGACAGGCACACAGAGACACTCTAGGCTGCATCTCCCAGGTAAACAGGCAGAGAGATAGGAAGACAGAGACACTCTAAACTGCACTCCCCATGTAGATAGACACAGAGAGACACTCGAGGCTGCATCTCTGAGGAAGATAGGCAGGGAGATAGGCACACAGAGACAGTGCAGGCTGCAGTCCCCGAGGTAGATAGGCAGGTAGATAGGCACACAGAATCATTCTAGGCTGCAGTACCCGAGGTAGATAGGCAGGGAGATAGGCACACAGAGACACTCTAGGCTGCACTCCCCATGTAGATAGGCACACAGAGACACTCTAGGCTGCACTCCCCAGGTAGATAGGCACACAAAGACACTCTAGGCTGCACTTCCCAGGTAGAACGGCACACAGAGACACTCGAGGCTGCATCTCCGAGGAAGATAGGCAGGGAAATAGGCACATAGAGACACTCAAGGCTGCACACCTCAGGTAGATAGCACACAGAGACACTGCAGGCTGCAGACCCCAAGGTAGATTGGCAGGGAGATAGGCACACAGAGACACTCTAGGCTGCATATCCGAAGTAGACAGACTGACAGATAGGCACACAGAGACAATCTAGGCTGGACTCCCCAGGTAGATAGACACACAGAGACACTCTAGGCTGAACTCCCCAAGTAGATAGGCACACAAAGACACTGTAGGCTGCATCTCCCATGTAAACAGGCAGAGAGATAGGAAGACAGAGACACTCCAGGCTGCACTCCCCAGGTAGATAGGCACACAGAATCACTGTAGGCAGCAGTACCCGAGGTTTATAGGCAGGTAGATAGGCACACACAGACACTCTAGGCTGCACTCCCCAGGTAGATAGGCACACAGAGACACTCTAGGTTGAATCCCCGAGGTACAGAGACAGTGATGTAGGCAGGGAGATAGGCACACAGAGACATTCTAGGCTTCACTCCCCAGGTAGATAGGCTCACAGAGACACTCTAGGCTGCACTCCCCAGGTAGATCGGCACACAGAGACACTGCAGGCTGCATTCCCGAGGGAGATAGGCACACAATGACACTCTAGGCTGAATCCCCATGGTACAAAGACACTGATGTAGGCATGGAGATAGGCACACAGAGACACTCTAAACTGCACTCCCCAGGTAGATAGGCACGGAGAGACACTGTATGCTGCACTTCCAAGGTAGATGGGCACACACAGACACTGTAGGCTGCATCTCCTAGGTAGACAGTCAGAGAGATAGGCAGGGAAATAGGCACACAGAGACAGTCTAGGCTGCAGTCCCCGAGGTAGATAGGCACACAGACACACTCTAGGCTGCACGCCCCAGGTAGATAGGCACACAGAGACACTCTAAGCTGAATCCCCGAGGTACAGAGACAGTGATGTAGGCAGGGAGATAGGCACACAGTGACACTCAAGGCGGCACTACCCAGGTAGATAGGCACAGAGAGACACTCTAGGCAGCAGTCCCTAGGTAGACAGGCACACAGAGACACTCCAGGCTGCCCTTCCCAGGTAGATAGGCAGGGAGATAGGCACACAGAGACACTCCAGGCTGAACTCCCCAGGTAGATAGGCACACAGAGACACTCCAGGCTGCATCTCTGAGGAAGACAGGCAGGTAGATAGGCAGCGAGATAGGCACACTGAGACACTCTAGTCTGTATCTCTCAGGTAGAGAGGCAGAGAGATCGTAACACAGAGACAATCTAGGGTGCACTCCCCAGGTAGATAGGCACACAGAGACAGTGCAGGCTGCAGTCCCCGAGGTAGATAGGTAGAGAGATAGGCACACAGAGACATTCTAGGCTGCAGTACCCGAGGTAGATAGGCAGGGAGATAGGCACACAGAGACACTCAAGGTTGCACACCCCAGGTAGATAGCACACAGAGACACTGCAGGCTGCAGTCCCCGAGGTAGATAGGCAGAGAGATAGGCACACAGAGACACTAAAGACTGCACTCCACCAGGTAGATAGGCACGCACAGACACTCTAGGCTGCAGTCCCCGAGGTAGATAGGCAGGTAGATAGGCACACAGAGACACTCAAGGCTGAATTACCGTGGTACAAAGACAGTGATGTAGGCATGGAGATAGGCACACAGAAACACTCTAAACTGCACTCCCCAGGTAGATAGGTATAGAGAGACACTCGAGGCTGCATCTCTGAGGAAGATAGGCAGGGAGATAGGCACACAGAGACACTCCAGGCTGAACTCCCCAGATAGATAGGCACACAAACACACTCTAGGCTGCACTCCCCAGGTAGATAGGCACACAGAGACACTCAAGGCTGCACTCCCCAGGTAGATAGGCACACAGAGACACTCTAGGCTGCATCTCCGTGGAAGATAGGCAGGGAGATAGGCAGGGAGATAGGCAAACAGAGACACTCTAGGCTGCACTCCCCAGGTAGATAGGCACACAGAGACACTCGAGGCTGCATCTCCGAGGAAGATAGGCAGGGAGATAGGCACACAGAGACATTCTAGGCTGCATCTTCCAGGTAGACAGGCAGGGAGGTAGCCAAGGATATAGGCACACAGAGACACTCCAGGCTGCAGTCCCCGAGGTAGTTAGGCAGGTAGATAGGCACACCGAGATACTCCTGGCAGCATCCCCGAGGTAGATAGGAACACAGAGACACTCTAGGCTGCATCTCCCAGGTAAACAGGCAGAGAGATAGGAAGACAGAAACACTCCAGGCTGCACTCCCCAGGTAGATAGGCACACAGAATCACTGTAGGCTGCAGTACCCGAGGTTTATAGGCAGGTAGATAGGTACACAGAGACACTCAAGGCTGCACTCCCCAGGTAGATAGGCAAATAGAGACACTCCAGGCAGCACTCCCCAGTTAGATAGGCACACAGAGACACTCTAGGCTGAATCACCAAGGTAGATAGGCAGGGAGATAGGCACACAGAGACAGTCTAGGCTGCAGTCCCCGAGGTAGATAGGCACACAGACACACTCTAGGCTGCACTCCCCAGGTAGATAGGCACACAGAGATACTCTAGGCAGTAGTCCCCAGGTAGATAGGCACACAGAGACACTCTAAGCTGCATCTCCCAGGTAGACAGGCAGAGAGATAGTGACACAGAGACACTCTAGGCTTCACTCCCCAGGTAGATAGGCACACAGAGACACTGCAGGCTGCAGTCCCCGAGGTAGACAGGCAGGGAGATAGGCACACAGAGACACTCTAGGCTGAATCCCCGTGGTACAAAGACAGTGATGTAGGCATGGAGATAGGCACACAGAGACACTATAAACTGCACTCCCCATGTAGATAGGCACAGAGAGACACTCGAGGCTGCATCTCTGAGGAAGATAGGCAGGGAGATAGGCACACAGAGACACTCCAGGCTGCAGTCTCCAGGTAGATAGGCACACAGAGACACTCTAGGCTGCAGTCCCCGAGGTAGATAGGCAGGTAGATAGGCACACAGAGATACTCAAAGCTTCACTCCCCAGGTAGATAGGCACACAGAGACACTCTAGGCTGCACTCCCCAGGTAGATAGGCACACAGAGACACTCTAAGCTTCATCTACCAGGTAGACAGGCAGAGAGATAGGCACACCGAGACACTCTAGACTCCATTCCCCAGGTAGACAGGCACACAGAGACACTCTAGGCTGCATCTCCCAGGGAAACAGGCAGAGAGATAGGAAGACAGAGACACTCTAAACTGCACTCCCCATGTAGATAGACACAGAGAGACACTCGAGGTTGCATCTCTGAGGAAGATAGGCAGGGAGATAGGCACACAGAGACACTCAATGCTTCACTCCCCACGTAGATAGGCACACAGAGACACTCAATGCTTCACTCCCCACGTAGATAGGCACACAGAGACACTCTAGGCTGCGGTCCCCAGGTAGATAGGCACACAGAGACACTGCAGGCTGCAGTCCCCGAAGTAGATAGGCAGGGAGATAAGCAGACAGAGACATTATAGGCTACAGTACCCGAGGTAGATAGGCAGGTAGATAGGCACAAAGAGACACTCCATGCTGCCCTTCCCAGGTAGATAGGCAGGGAGATACGCACACAGAGACACTCTAGGCTGCATCCCTGTGGTAGGTAGGCACACAGAGACACTCTAGGCTGCAGTCCCCGAGGGAGTCAGGCACACAGAGACACTCCAGGCTGCACTCCCCAGGTAGATAGGCACACAAAGACACTCTAGGCTGCACTTCCCAGGTAGATAGGCACACATAGACACTCTAGGCTGCACTCCCCAGGTAGATAGGCATAGAGAGACACTCGAGGCTGCATCTCCAAAGAAGATAGACAGGGAGATAGGCACACAGAGACACTCCAGGCTGAACTCCCCAGGTAGATAGGCACACAGAGACACTCTAGGCTGCACTCCCCAGGTAGATAGACACAAAAGGACACTCTAGGCTGAACTCCCCAATAGATAGGCACACAGAGACACTCTAGGCTGCACTCCCCAGGTAGATAGGCACGGAGAGACACTCGAGGCTGCATCTCCGAGGAAGATAGGCAGGGAGATAAGCACATAGAGATACTCAAGGCTTCACTCCCCAGGTAGATAGGCACTCAGAGACACTGCAGGATGAACTCCGAAGGTAGATAGGCACACAGAGACAATGTATGCTACACTTCCGAGGTAGATGGGCACACACAGACACTGTAGGCTGCATCTCCTAGGTAGACAGTCAGAGAGATAGGCAGGGAAATAGGCACACAGAGACAGTCTAGGCTGCAGTCCCCGAGGTAGATAGGCACACAGACACACTCTAGGCTGCACTCCCCAGGTAGATAGGCACACAGAGACACTCTAAGCTGAATCCCCGAGGTACAGAGACAGTGATGTAGGCAGGGAGATAGGCACACAGTGACACTCAAGGCGGCACTCCGCAGGTAGATAGGCACAGAGAGACACTCTAGGCAGCAGTCCCCAGGTAGATAGGCAAACAGAGACACTCCAGGCTGCCCTTCCCAGGTAGATAGGCATAGAGAGACACTCGAGGTTGCATCTCCGAGGAAGATAGGCAGGGAGATAGGCACACAGAGACACTCCAGGCTGAACTCCCCAGGTAGATAGGCACACAAACACACTCTAGGCTGCACTCCCCAGGTAGATAGGCACACAGAGACACTCCAGGCTGCATCTCCCAGGTAGACAGGCAGAGAGATAGGCACACAGAGACACTCTAGGCTGCACTCCCCAGGTAGATAGGCACACAGAGACACTCTAGGCTGCACTCCCCAGGTAGATAGGCACACAAAGACACTCTAGGCTGCACTTCCCAAGTAGATAGGTAGACAGAGACACTCGAGGCTGCATCTCCGAGGAATATAGGTAGGGAGATAGGCACACAGAGACACTCAAGGTTGCACACCCCAGGTAGATAGCACACAGAGACACTGCAGGCTGCAGTCCCCGAGGTAGATAGGCAGAGAGATAGGCACACAGAGACACTAAAGACTGCAGTCCACCAGGTAGATAGGCACACACAGACACTCTAGGCTGCAGTCCCCGAGGTAGATAGGCAGGGAGATAGGCACACAGAGACACTCTAGGCTGCACTCCCCAGGTAGATAGGCACACAAAGACACTCTAGGCTGCACTCCCCAGGTAGATAGGCACATAGAGACACTCTAGGCTGCATCACCCAGGTAAACAGGCAGAGAGATAGGAAGACAGGGACACTCCAGGCTGCACTCCCCAGGTAGATAGGCAAATAGAGACACTCCAGGCAGCACTCCCCAGTTAGACAGTCACACAGAGACACTCTAGGCTGCATCTCCGTGGAAGATAGGCAGGGAGATAGGCAGGGAGATAGGCACACAGAGACACTCAAGGCTGCACTCCCCAGGTAGATAGGCACACAGAGACACTCTAGGCTGCATCTCCGTGGAAGATAGGCAGGGAGATAGGCACACAGAGACACTCAAGGCTGCACTCCCCAGGTAGATAGGCACACAGAGACACTCTAGGCTGCATCTCCGTGGAAGATAGGCAGGGAGATAGGCAGGGAGATAGGCAAACAGAGACACTCTAGGCTGCACTCCCCAGGTAGATAGGCACACAGAGACACTCGAGGCTGCATCTCCGAGGAAGATAGGCAGGGAGATAGGCACACAGAGACATTCTAGGCTGCATCTTCCAGGTAGACAGGCAGGGAGGGTAGCCAAGGATATAGGCACACAGAGACACTCCAGGCTGCAGTCCCCGAGGTAGTTAGGCAGGTAGATAGGCACACCGAGATACTCCTGGCAGCATCCCCGAGGTAGATAGGAACACAGAGACACTCTAGGCTGCATCTCCCAGGTAAACAGGCAGAGAGATAGGAAGACAGAAAACACTCCAGGCTGCACTCCCCAGGTAGATAGGCACACAGAATCACTGTAGGCTGCAGTACCCGAGGTTTATAGGCAGGTAGATAGGTACACAGAGACACTCAAGGCTGCACTCCCCAGGTAGATAGGCAAATAGAGACACTCCAGGCAGCACTCCCCAGTTAGATAGGCACACAGAGACACTCTAGGCTGAATCACCAAGGTAGATAGGCAGGGAGATAGGCACACAGAGACACTCAATGCTTCACTCCCCAGTAGATAGGCACACAGAGATACTCTAGGCAGTAGTCCCCAGGTAGATAGGCACACAGAGACACTCTAAGCTGCATCTCCCAGGTAGACAGGCAGAGAGATAGTGACACAGAGACACTCTAGGCTTCACTCCCCAGGTAGATAGGCACACAGAGACACTGCAGGCTGCAGTCCCCGAGGTAGACAGGCAGGGAGATAGGCACACAGAGACACTCTAGGCTGAATCCCCGTGGTACAAAGACAGTGATGTAGGCATGGAGATAGGCACACAGAGACACTATAAACTGCACTCCCCATGTAGATAGGCACAGAGAGACACTCGAGGCTGCATCTCTGAGGAAGATAGGCAGGGAGATAGGCACACAGAGACACTCCAGGCTGCAGTCTCCAGGTAGATAGGCACACAGAGACACTCTAGGCTGCAGTCCCCGAGGTAGATAGGCAGGTAGATAGGCACACAGAGATACTCAAAGCTTCACTCCCCAGGTAGATAGGCACACAGAGACACTCTAGGCAGCAGTCCCCAGGTAGATAGGCACACAGAGACACTCTAAGCTTCATCTACCAGGTAGACAGGCAGAGAGATAGGCACACCGAGACACTCTAGACTCCATTCCCCAGGTAGACAGGCACACAGAGACACTCTAGGCTGCATCTCCCAGGGAAACAGGCAGAGAGATAGGAAGACAGAGACACTCTAAACTGCACTCCCCATGTAGATAGACACAGAGAGACACTCGAGGTTGCATCTCTGAGGAAGATAGGCAGGGAGATAGGCACACAGAGACACTCAATGCTTCACTCCCCACGTAGATAGGCACACAGAGACACTCAATGCTTCACTCCCCACGTAGATAGGCACACAGAGACACTCTAGGCTGCGGTCCCCAGGTAGATAGGCACACAGAGACACTGCAGGCTGCAGTCCCCGAAGTAGATAGGCAGGGAGATAAGCAGACAGAGACATTATAGGCTACAGTACCCGAGGTAGATAGGCAGGTAGATAGGCACAAAGAGACACTCCATGCTGCCCTTCCCAGGTAGATAGGCAGGGAGATACGCACACAGAGACCCTCTAGGCTGCATCCCTGTGGTAGGTAGGCACACAGAGACACTCTAGGCTGCAGTCCCCGAGGGAGTTAGGCACACAGAGACACTCCAGGCTGCACTCCCCAGGTAGATAGGCACACAAAGACACTCTAGGCTGCACTTCCCAGGTAGATAGGCACACATAGACACTCTAGGCTGCACTCCCCAGGTAGATAGGCATAGAGAGACACTCGAGGCTGCATCTCCAAAGAAGATAGACAGGGAGATAGGCACACAGAGACACTCCAGGCTGAACTCCCCAGGTAGATAGGCACACAGAGACACTCCAGGCTGCATCTCTGAGGAAGATAGGCAGGGAGATAGGCAGGGAGATAGGCACACAGAGACATTCCAGTCTGCAGTCCCCGAGGAAGACAGGCAGGTAGATAGGCAGCGAGATAGGCACACTGAGACACTCTAGTCTGTATCTCTCAGGTAGAGAGGCAGAGAGATCGTAACACAGAGACAATCTAGGGTGCACTCCCCAGGTAGATACGCACACAAGGACAGTGCAGGCTGCAGTCCCCGAGGTAGATAGGTAGAGAGATAGGCACACAGAGACATTCTAGGCTGCAGTACCCGAGGTAGATAGGCAGGGAGATAGGCACACAGAGACACTCAAGGCTGCAATCCCCACGTAGATAGGCACACAGAGACACTCTAGGCTGCATCTCCGAGGAAGATAGGCAGTGAGATAGGCAGGGACATAGGCACACAGAGACACTCCAGGCTACACTCCCCAGGTAGATAGGCACAGAGACACTCTAGGCTGAATCCCCGAGGTACAGAGACAGTGATGTAGGCAGGGAGATAGGCACACAGAAACATTCTAGGCTTCAATCCCCAGGTAGATAGGCACACAGAGACACTCTAGGATGCATTTCCCAGGTAGACAGGCAGAGAGATAGTGACAGAGAGACACTCTAGGCTGCACTCCCCAGGTAGATAGGCACACAGAGACACTGCAGGCTGCAGTCCCCGAGGGAGTTAGGCACACAGAGACACTCAAGGCTTCACTCCCCAGGTAGATAGACACACAGAGACACTCTAGGCTGCAGTCTCCAGGTAGATAGGCACACAGAGACACTCTAGGCTACACTCCCCAGGTAGATAGACACAAAGAGACACTCCAGGCATCACTCCCCAGTTAGATAGGCACACAGAGACACTCTAGGCTGAATCCCCAAGATAGATAGGTAGGGAGATAGGCTGACAGAGACACTCAATGCTTCACTCCCCAGGTAGATAGGCACACAGAGACACTCTAGGCTGCAGTCCCACAGGTAGATAGGCAGGGAGATAGTCAAACAGTGACACTATAGGCTGCATACCCGAGGAAGATAGGCAGGGAGATAGGCAGGGATTAGACACACAGAGACATTCTAGGCTTCACTCCCCAGGTAGATAGGCACTCAGAGACACTGCAGGATGCACTCCGAAGGTAGATAGGCAAACAGAGACACTGTATGCTGCACTCCCGAGGTAGATGTGCACACACAGACACTGTAGGCTGCATCACCTAGGTAGACAGGCAGAGAGATAGGCAGGGAAATAGGCACACAGAGACAGTCTAGGCTGCAGTCCCCGAGGTAGATAGGCACACAGACACACTCTAGGCTGCACTCCCCAGGTAGATAGGCACACAGAGACACTCTAAGCTGAATCCCCGAGGTACAGAGACAGTGATGTAGGCAGGGAGATAGGCACACAGTGACACTCAAGGCGGCACTCCCCAGGTAGATAGGCACAGAGAGACACTCTAGGCTGCCCTTCCCAGGTAGATAGGCAGGGAGATACGCACACAGAGACACTCTAGGCTGCACTCCCCAGGTAGACAGGAAGGGAAATAGACAGGGAGATAAGCACACAGAGACATTCCAGGCTTCACTCCCCAGGTAGACAGGCACACAGAGACACTCAAGGCTGCACTCCCCAGGTAGATAGGCACACAGAGACACTCTAGACTTCACTCCCCAGGTAGACAGGCACACAGAGACACTCTAGGCTGCATCTCCCAGGTAAACAGGCAGAGAGATAGGAAGACAGAGACACTATAAACTGCACTCCCCATGTAGATAGGCACAGAGAGACACTCGAGGCTGCATCTCTGAGGAAGATAGGCAGGGAGATAGGCACACAGAGACACTCCAGGCTGCAGTCTCCAGGTAGATAGGCACACAGAGACACTCTAGGCTGCAGTCCCCGAGGTAGATAGGCAGGTAGATAGGCACACAGAGATACTCAAAGCTTCACTCCCCAGGTAGATAGGCACACAGAGACACTCTAGGCAGCAGTCCCCAGGTAGATAGGCACACAGAGACACTCTAAGCTTCATCTACCAGGTAGACAGGCAGAGAGATAGGCACACCGAGACACTCTAGACTCCATTCCCCAGGTAGACAGGCACACAGAGACACTCTAGGCTGCATCTCCCAGGTAAACAGGCAGAGAGATAGGAAGACAGAGACACTCTAAACTGCACTCCCCATGTAGATAGACACAGAGAGACACTCGAGGCTGCATCTCTGAGGAAGATAGGCAGGGAGATAGGCACACAGAGACAGTGCAGGCTGCAGTCCCCGAGGTAGATAGGCAGGTAGATAGGCACACAGAATCATTCTAGGCTGCAGTACCCGAGGTAGATAGGCAGGGAGATAGGCACACAGAGACACTCTAGGCTGCACTCCCCATGTAGATAGGCACACAGAGACACTCTAGGCTGCACTCCCCAGGTAGATAGGCACACAAAGACACTCTAGGCTGCACTTCCCAGGTAGAACGGCACACAGAGACACTCGAGGCTGCATCTCCGAGGAAGATAGGCAGGGAAATAGGCACATAGAGACACTCAAGGCTGCACACCTCAGGTAGATAGCACACAGAGACACTGCAGGCTGCAGACCCCAAGGTAGATTGGCAGGGAGATAGGCACACAGAGACACTCTAGGCTGCATATCCGAAGTAGACAGACTGACAGATAGGCACACAGAGACAATCTAGGCTGGACTCCCCAGGTAGATAGACACACAGAGACACTCTAGGCTGAACTCCCCAAGTAGATAGGCACACAAAGACACTGTAGGCTGCATCTCCCATGTAAACAGGCAGAGAGATAGGAAGACAGAGACACTCCAGGCTGCACTCCCCAGGTAGATAGGCACACAGAATCACTGTAGGCAGCAGTACCCGAGGTTTATAGGCAGGTAGATAGGCACACACAGACACTCTAGGCTGCACTCCCCAGGTAGATAGGCACACAGAGACACTCTAGGTTGAATCCCCGAGGTACAGAGACAGTGATGTAGGCAGGGAGATAGGCACACAGAGACATTCTAGGCTTCACTCCCCAGGTAGATAGGCTCACAGAGACACTCTAGGCTGCACTCCCCAGGTAGATCGGCACACAGAGACACTGCAGGCTGCATTCCCGAGGGAGATAGGCACACAATGACACTCTAGGCTGAATCCCCATGGTACAAAGACACTGATGTAGGCATGGAGATAGGCACACAGAGACACTCTAAACTGCACTCCCCAGGTAGATAGGCACGGAGAGACACTGTATGCTGCACTTCCAAGGTAGATGGGCACACACAGACACTGTAGGCTGCATCTCCTAGGTAGACAGTCAGAGAGATAGGCAGGGAAATAGGCACACAGAGACAGTCTAGGCTGCAGTCCCCGAGGTAGATAGGCACACAGACACACTCTAGGCTGCACTCCCCAGGTAGATAGGCACACAGAGACACTCTAAGCTGAATCCCCGAGGTACAGAGACAGTGATGTAGGCAGGGAGATAGGCACACAGTGACACTCAAGGCGGCACTACCCAGGTAGATAGGCACAGAGAGACACTCTAGGCAGCAGTCCCTAGGTAGACAGGCACACAGAGACACTCCAGGCTGCCCTTCCCAGGTAGATAGGCAGGGAGATAGGCACACAGAGACACTCCAGGCTGAACTCCCCAGGTAGATAGGCACACAGAGACACTCCAGGCTGCATCTCTGAGGAAGACAGGCAGGTAGATAGGCAGCGAGATAGGCACACTGAGACACTCTAGTCTGTATCTCTCAGGTAGAGAGGCAGAGAGATCGTAACACAGAGACAATCTAGGGTG
Source organism: Camelus ferus (assembly GCF_009834535.1). Taxonomy (NCBI): domain Eukaryota; kingdom Metazoa; phylum Chordata; class Mammalia; order Artiodactyla; family Camelidae; genus Camelus; species Camelus ferus. The sequence goes on along the minus strand of NC_045702.1, from coordinate 53,752,865 downwards.
CACTCCCCAGGTAGATAGGCACACAGAGACAGTGCAGGCTGCAGTCCCCGAGGTAGATAGGTAGAGAGATAGGCACACAGAGACATTCTAGGCTGCAGTACCCGAGGTAGATAGGCAGGGAGATAGGCACACAGAGACACTCAAGGTTGCACACCCCAGGTAGATAGCACACAGAGACACTGCAGGCTGCAGTCCCCGAGGTAGATAGGCAGAGAGATAGGCACACAGAGACACTAAAGACTGCACTCCACCAGGTAGATAGGCACACACAGACACTCTAGGCTGCAGTCCCCGAGGTAGATAGGCAGGTAGATAGGCACACAGAGACACTCAAGGCTGAATTACCGTGGTACAAAGACAGTGATGTAGGCATGGAGATAGGCACACAGAAACACTCTAAACTGCACTCCCCAGGTAGATAGGTATAGAGAGACACTCGAGGCTGCATCTCTGAGGAAGATAGGCAGGGAGATAGGCACACAGAGACACTCCAGGCTGAACTCCCCAGATAGATAGGCACACAAACACACTCTAGGCTGCACTCCCCAGGTAGATAGGCACACAGAGACACTCAAGGCTGCACTCCCCAGGTAGATAGGCACACAGAGACAGTCTAGGCTGCATCTCCGTGGAAGATAGGCAGGGAGATAGGCAGGGAGATAGGCAAACAGAGACACTCTAGGCTGCACTCCCCAGGTAGATAGGCACACAGAGACACTCGAGGCTGCATCTCCGAGGAAGATAGGCAGGGAGATAGGCACACAGAGACATTCTAGGCTGCATCTTCCAGGTAGACAGGCAGGGAGGTAGCCAAGGATATAGGCACACAGAGACACTCCAGGCTGCAGTCCCCGAGGTAGTTAGGCAGGTAGATAGGCACACCGAGATACTCCTGGCAGCATCCCCGAGGTAGATAGGAACACAGAGACACTCTAGGCTGCATCTCCCAGGTAAACAGGCAGAGAGATAGGAAGACAGAAACACTCCAGGCTGCACTCCCCAGGTAGATAGGCACACAGAATCACTGTAGGCTGCAGTACCCGAGGTTTATAGGCAGGTAGATAGGTACACAGAGACACTCAAGGCTGCACTCCCCAGGTAGATAGGCAAATAGAGACACTCCAGGCAGCACTCCCCAGTTAGATAGGCACACAGAGACACTCTAGGCTGAATCACCAAGGTAGATAGGCAGGGAGATAGGCACACAGAGACACTCAATGCTTCACTCCCCAGTAGATAGGCACACAGAGATACTCTAGGCAGTAGTCCCCAGGTAGATAGGCACACAGAGACACTCTAAGCTGCATCTCCCAGGTAGACAGGCAGAGAGATAGTGACACAGAGACACTCTAGGCTTCACTCCCCAGGTAGATAGGCACACAGAGACACTGCAGGCTGCAGTCCCCGAGGTAGACAGGCAGGGAGATAGGCACACAGAGACACTCTAGGCTGAATCCCCGTGGTACAAAGACAGTGATGTAGGCATGGAGATAGGCACACAGAGACACTATAAACTGCACTCCCCATGTAGATAGGCACAGAGAGACACTCGAGGCTGCATCTCTGAGGAAGATAGGCAGGGAGATAGGCACACAGAGACACTCCAGGCTGCAGTCTCCAGGTAGATAGGCACACAGAGACACTCTAGGCTGCAGTCCCCGAGGTAGATAGGCAGGTAGATAGGCACACAGAGATACTCAAAGCTTCACTCCCCAGGTAGATAGGCACACAGAGACACTCTAGGCAGCAGTCCCCAGGTAGATAGGCACACAGAGACACTCTAAGCTTCATCTACCAGGTAGACAGGCAGAGAGATAGGCACACCGAGACACTCTAGACTCCATTCCCCAGGTAGACAGGCACACAGAGACACTCTAGGCTGCATCTCCCAGGGAAACAGGCAGAGAGATAGGAAGACAGAGACACTCTAAACTGCACTCCCCATGTAGATAGACACAGAGAGACACTCGAGGTTGCATCTCTGAGGAAGATAGGCAGGGAGATAGGCACACAGAGACACTCAATGCTTCACTCCCCACGTAGATAGGCACACAGAGACACTCAATGCTTCACTCCCCACGTAGATAGGCACACAGAGACACTCTAGGCTGCGGTCCCCAGGTAGATAGGCACACAGAGACACTGCAGGCTGCAGTCCCCGAAGTAGATAGGCAGGGAGATAAGCAGACAGAGACATTATAGGCTACAGTACCCGAGGTAGATAGGCAGGTAGATAGGCACAAAGAGACACTCCATGCTGCCCTTCCCAGGTAGATAGGCAGGGAGATACGCACACAGAGACACTCTAGGCTGCATCCCTGTGGTAGGTAGGCACACAGAGACACTCTAGGCTGCAGTCCCCGAGGGAGTCAGGCACACAGAGACACTCCAGGCTGCACTCCCCAGGTAGATAGGCACACAAAGACACTCTAGGCTGCACTTCCCAGGTAGATAGGCACACATAGACACTCTAGGCTGCACTCCCCAGGTAGATAGGCATAGAGAGACACTCGAGGCTGCATCTCCAAAGAAGATAGACAGGGAGATAGGCACACAGAGACACTCCAGGCTGAACTCCCCAGGTAGATAGGCACACAGAGACACTCTAGGCTGCACTCCCCAGGTAGATAGACACAAAAGGACACTCTAGGCTGAACTCCCCAATAGATAGGCACACAGAGACACTCTAGGCTGCACTCCCCAGGTAGATAGGCACGGAGAGACACTCGAGGCTGCATCTCCGAGGAAGATAGGCAGGGAGATAAGCACATAGAGATACTCAAGGCTTCACTCCCCAGGTAGATAGGCACTCAGAGACACTGCAGGATGAACTCCGAAGGTAGATAGGCACACAGAGACAATGTATGCTACACTTCCGAGGTAGATGGGCACACACAGACACTGTAGGCTGCATCTCCTAGGTAGACAGTCAGAGAGATAGGCAGGGAAATAGGCACACAGAGACAGTCTAGGCTGCAGTCCCCGAGGTAGATAGGCACACAGACACACTCTAGGCTGCACTCCCCAGGTAGATAGGCACACAGAGACACTCTAAGCTGAATCCCCGAGGTACAGAGACAGTGATGTAGGCAGGGAGATAGGCACACAGTGACACTCAAGGCGGCACTCCGCAGGTAGATAGGCACAGAGAGACACTCTAGGCAGCAGTCCCCAGGTAGATAGGCAAACAGAGACACTCCAGGCTGCCCTTCCCAGGTAGATAGGCATAGAGAGACACTCGAGGTTGCATCTCCGAGGAAGATAGGCAGGGAGATAGGCACACAGAGACACTCCAGGCTGAACTCCCCAGGTAGATAGGCACACAAACACACTCTAGGCTGCACTCCCCAGGTAGATAGGCACACAGAGACACTCCAGGCTGCATCTCCCAGGTAGACAGGCAGAGAGATAGGCACACAGAGACACTCTAGGCTGCACTCCCCAGGTAGATAGGCACACAGAGACACTCTAGGCTGCACTCCCCAGGTAGATAGGCACACAAAGACACTCTAGGCTGCACTTCCCAAGTAGATAGGCAGACAGAGACACTCGAGGCTGCATCTCCGAGGAATATAGGTAGGGAGATAGGCACACAGAGACACTCAAGGTTGCACACCCCAGGTAGATAGCACACAGAGACACTGCAGGCTGCAGTCCCCGAGGTAGATAGGCAGAGAGATAGGCACACAGAGACACTAAAGACTGCACTCCACCAGGTAGATAGGCACACACAGACACTCTAGGCTGCAGTCCCCGAGGTAGATAGGCAGGGAGATAGGCACACAGAGACACTCTAGGCTGCACTCCCCAGGTAGATAGGCACACAAAGACACTCTAGGCTGCACTCCCCAGGTAGATAGGCACATAGAGACACTCTAGGCTGCATCACCCAGGTAAACAGGCAGAGAGATAGGAAGACAGGGACACTCCAGGCTGCACTCCCCAGGTAGATAGGCAAATAGAGACACTCCAGGCAGCACTCCCCAGTTAGACAGTCACACAGAGACACTCTAGGCTGCATCTCCGTGGAAGATAGGCAGGGAGATAGGCAGGGAGATAGGCACACAGAGACACTCAAGGCTGCACTCCCCAGGTAGATAGGCACACAGAGACACTCTAGGCTGCATCTCCGTGGAAGATAGGCAGGGAGATAGGCACACAGAGACACTCAAGGCTGCACTCCCCAGGTAGATAGGCACACAGAGACACTCTAGGCTGCATCTCCGTGGAAGATAGGCAGGGAGATAGGCAGGGAGATAGGCAAACAGAGACACTCTAGGCTGCACTCCCCAGGTAGATAGGCACACAGAGACACTCGAGGCTGCATCTCCGAGGAAGATAGGCAGGGAGATAGGCACACAGAGACATTCTAGGCTGCATCTTCCAGGTAGACAGGCAGGGAGGTAGCCAAGGATATAGGCACACAGAGACACTCCAGGCTGCAGTCCCCGAGGTAGTTAGGCAGGTAGATAGGCACACCGAGATACTCCTGGCAGCATCCCCGAGGTAGATAGGAACACAGAGACACTCTAGGCTGCATCTCCCAGGTAAACAGGCAGAGAGATAGGAAGACAGAAACACTCCAGGCTGCACTCCCCAGGTAGATAGGCACACAGAATCACTGTAGGCTGCAGTACCCGAGGTTTATAGGCAGGTAGATAGGTACACAGAGACACTCAAGGCTGCACTCCCCAGGTAGATAGGCAAATAGAGACACTCCAGGCAGCACTCCCCAGTTAGATAGGCACACAGAGACACTCTAGGCTGAATCACCAAGGTAGATAGGCAGGGAGATAGGCACACAGAGACAGTCTAGGCTGCAGTCCCCGAGGTAGATAGGCACACAGACACACTCTAGGCTGCACTCCCCAGGTAGATAGGCACACAGAGACACTCTAAGCTGAATCCCCGAGGTACAGAGACAGTGATGTAGGCAGGGAGATAGGCACACAGTGACACTCAAGGCGGCACTCCGCAGGTAGATAGGCACAGAGAGACACTCTAGGCAGCAGTCCCCAGGTAGATAGGCAAACAGAGACACTCCAGGCTGCCCTTCCCAGGTAGATAGGCATAGAGAGACACTCGAGGTTGCATCTCCGAGGAAGATAGGCAGGGAGATAGGCACACAGAGACACTCCAGGCTGAACTCCCCAGGTAGATAGGCACACAAACACACTCTAGGCTGCACTCCCCAGGTAGATAGGCACACAGAGACACTCCAGGCTGCATCTCCCAGGTAGACAGGCAGAGAGATAGGCACACAGAGACACTCTAGGCTGCACTCCCCAGGTAGATAGGCACACAGAGACACTCTAGGCTGCACTCCCCAGGTAGATAGGCACACAAAGACACTCTAGGCTGCACTTCCCAAGTAGATAGGCAGACAGAGACACTCGAGGCTGCATCTCCGAGGAATATAGGTAGGGAGATAGGCACACAGAGACACTCAAGGTTGCACACCCCAGGTAGATAGCACACAGAGACACTGCAGGCTGCAGTCCCCGAGGTAGATAGGCAGAGAGATAGGCACACAGAGACACTAAAGACTGCACTCCACCAGGTAGATAGGCACACACAGACACTCTAGGCTGCAGTCCCCGAGGTAGATAGGCAGGGAGATAGGCACACAGAGACACTCCAGGCTGAACTCCCCAGGTAGATAGGCACACAAAGACACTCTAGGCTGCACTCCCCAGGTAGATAGGCACATAGAGACACTCTAGGCTGCATCACCCAGGTAAACAGGCAGAGAGATAGGAAGACAGGGACACTCCAGGCTGCACTCCCCAGGTAGATAGGCAAATAGAGACACTCCAGGCAGCACTCCCCAGTTAGACAGTCACACAGAGACACTCTAGGCTGCATCTCCGTGGAAGATAGGCAGGGAGATAGGCACACAGAGACACTCAAGGCTGCACTCCCCAGGTAGATAGGCACACAGAGACACTCTAGGCTGCATCTCCGTGGAAGATAGGCAGGGAGATAGGCACACAGAGACACTCAAGGCTGCACTCCCCAGGTAGATAGGCACACAGAGACACTCTAGGCTGCATCTCCGTCGAAGATAGGCAGGGAGATAGGCAGGGAGATAGGCAAACAGAGACACTCTAGGCTGAACTCCCCAGGTAGATAGGCACACAGAGACACTCGAGGCTGCATCTCCGAGGAAGATAGGCAGGGAGATAGGCACACAGAGACATTCTAGGCTGCATCTTCCAGGTAGACAGGCAGGGAGGTAGCCAAGGATATAGGCACACAGAGACACTCCAGGCTGCAGTCCCCGAGGTAGTTAGGCAGGTAGATAGGCACACCGAGATACTCCTGGCAGCATCCCCGAGGTAGATAGGAACACAGAGACACTCTAGGCTGCATCTCCCAGGTAAACAGGCAGAGAGATAGGAAGACAGAAACACTCCAGGCTGCACTCCCCAGGTAGATAGGCACACAGAATCACTGTAGGCTGCAGTACCCGAGGTTTATAGGCAGGTAGATAGGTACACAGAGACACTCAAGGCTGCACTCCCCAGGTAGATAGGCAAATAGAGACACTCCAGGCAGCACTCCCCAGTTAGATAGGCACACAGAGACACTCTAGGCTGAATCACCAAGGTAGATAGGCAGGGAGATAGGCACACAGAGACACTCAATGCTTCACTCCCCAGTAGATAGGCACACAGAGATACTCTAGGCAGTAGTCCCCAGGTAGATAGGCACACAGAGACACTCTAAGCTGCATCTCCCAGGTAGACAGGCAGAGAGATAGTGACACAGAGACACTCTAGGCTTCACTCCCCAGGTAGATAGGCACACAGAGACACTGCAGGCTGCAGTCCCCGAGGTAGACAGGCAGGGAGATAGGCACACAGAGACACTCTAGGCTGAATCCCCGTGGTACAAAGACAGTGATGTAGGCATGGAGATAGGCACACAGAGACACTATAAACTGCACTCCCCATGTAGATAGGCACAGAGAGACACTCGAGGCTGCATCTCTGAGGAAGATAGGCAGGGAGATAGGCACACAGAGACACTCCAGGCTGCAGTCTCCAGGTAGATAGGCACACAGAGACACTCTAGGCTGCAGTCCCCGAGGTAGATAGGCAGGTAGATAGGCACACAGAGATACTCAAAGCTTCACTCCCCAGGTAGATAGGCACACAGAGACACTCTAGGCAGCAGTCCCCAGGTAGATAGGCACACAGAGACACTCTAAGCTTCATCTACCAGGTAGACAGGCAGAGAGATAGGCACACCGAGACACTCTAGACTCCATTCCCCAGGTAGACAGGCACACAGAGACACTCTAGGCTGCATCTCCCAGGGAAACAGGCAGAGAGATAGGAAGACAGAGACACTCTAAACTGCACTCCCCATGTAGATAGACACAGAGAGACACTCGAGGTTGCATCTCTGAGGAAGATAGGCAGGGAGATAGGCACACAGACACACTCAATGCTTCACTCCCCACGTAGATAGGCACACAGAGACACTCAATGCTTCACTCCCCACGTAGATAGGCACACAGAGACACTCTAGGCTGCGGTCCCCAGGTAGATAGGCACACAGAGACACTGCAGGCTGCAGTCCCCGAAGTAGATAGGCAGGGAGATAAGCAGACAGAGACATTATAGGCTACAGTACCCGAGGTAGATAGGCAGGTAGATAGGCACAAAGAGACACTCCATGCTGCCCTTCCCAGGTAGATAGGCAGGGAGATACGCACACAGAGACCCTCTAGGCTGCATCCCTGTGGTAGGTAGGCACACAGAGACACTCTAGGCTGCAGTCCCCGAGGGAGTTAGGCACACAGAGACACTCCAGGCTGCACTCCCCAGGTAGATAGGCACACAAAGACACTCTAGGCTGCACTTCCCAGGTAGATAGGCACACATAGACACTCTAGGCTGCACTCCCCAGGTAGATAGGCATAGAGAGACACTCGAGGCTGCATCTCCAAAGAAGATAGACAGGGAGATAGGCACACAGAGACACTCCAGGCTGAACTCCCCAGGTAGATAGGCACACAGAGACACTCCAGGCTGCATCTCTGAGGAAGATAGGCAGGGAGATAGGCAGGGAGATAGGCACACAGAGACATTCCAGTCTGCAGTCCCCGAGGAAGACAGGCAGGTAGATAGGCAGCGAGATAGGCACACTGAGACACTCTAGTCTGTATCTCTCAGGTAGAGAGGCAGAGAGATCGTAACACAGAGACAATCTAGGGTGCACTCCCCAGGTAGATACGCACACAAGGACAGTGCAGGCTGCAGTCCCCGAGGTAGATAGGTAGAGAGATAGGCACACAGAGACATTCTAGGCTGCAGTACCCGAGGTAGATAGGCAGGGAGATAGGCACACAGAGACACTCAAGGCTGCAATCCCCACGTAGATAGGCACACAGAGACACTCTAGGCTGCATCTCCGAGGAAGATAGGCAGTGAGATAGGCAGGGACATAGGCACACAGAGACACTCCAGGCTACACTCCCCAGGTAGATAGGCACAGAGACACTCTAGGCTGAATCCCCGAGGTACAGAGACAGTGATGTAGGCAGGGAGATAGGCACACAGAAACATTCTAGGCTTCAATCCCCAGGTAGATAGGCACACAGAGACACTCTAGGATGCATTTCCCAGGTAGACAGGCAGAGAGATAGTGACAGAGAGACACTCTAGGCTGCACTCCCCAGGTAGATAGGCACACAGAGACACTGCAGGCTGCAGTCCCCGAGGGAGTTAGGCACACAGAGACACTCAAGGCTTCACTCCCCAGGTAGATAGACACACAGAGACACTCTAGGCTGCAGTCTCCAGGTAGATAGGCACACAGAGACACTCTAGGCTACACTCCCCAGGTAGATAGACACAAAGAGACACTCCAGGCATCACTCCCCAGTTAGATAGGCACACAGAGACACTCTAGGCTGAATCCCCAAGATAGATAGGTAGGGAGATAGGCTGACGGAGACACTCAATGCTTCACTCCCCAGGTAGATAGGCACACAGAGACACTCTAGGCTGCAGTCCCACAGGTAGATAGGCAGGGAGATAGTCAAACAGTGACACTATAGGCTGCATACCCGAGGAAGATAGGCAGGGAGATAGGCAGGGATTAGACACACAGAGACATTCTAGGCTTCACTCCCCAGGTAGATAGGCACTCAGAGACACTGCAGGATGCACTCCGAAGGTAGATAGGCAAACAGAGACACTGTATGCTGCACTCCCGAGGTAGATGTGCACACACAGACACTGTAGGCTGCATCACCTAGGTAGACAGGCAGAGAGATAGGCAGGGAAATAGGCACACAGAGACAGTCTAGGCTGCAGTCCCCGAGGTAGATAGGCACACAGACACACTCTAGGCTGCACTCCCCAGGTAGATAGGCACACAGAGACACTCTAAGCTGAATCCCCGAGGTACAGAGACAGTGATGTAGGCAGGGAGATAGGCACACAGTGACACTCAAGGCGGCACTCCCCAGGTAGATAGGCACAGAGAGACACTCTAGGCTGCCCTTCCCAGGTAGATAGGCAGGGAGATACGCACACAGAGACACTCTAGGCTGCACTCCCCAGGTAGACAGGAAGGGAAATAGACAGGGAGATAAGCACACAGAGACATTCCAGGCTTCACTCCCCAGGTAGACAGGCACACAGAGACACTCAAGGCTGCACTCCCCAGGTAGATAGGCACACAGAGACACTCTAGACTTCACTCCCCAGGTAGACAGGCACACAGAGACACTCTAGGCTGCATCTCCCAGGTAAACAGGCAGAGAGATAGGAAGACAGAGACACTATAAACTGCACTCCCCATGTAGATAGGCACAGAGAGACACTCGAGGCTGCATCTCTGAGGAAGATAGGCAGGGAGATAGGCACACAGAGACACTCCAGGCTGCAGTCTCCAGGTAGATAGGCACACAGAGACACTCTAGGCTGCAGTCCCCGAGGTAGATAGGCAGGTAGATAGGCACACAGAGATACTCAAAGCTTCACTCCCCAGGTAGATAGGCACACAGAGACACTCTAGGCAGCAGTCCCCAGGTAGATAGGCACACAGAGACACTCTAAGCTTCATTTACCAGGTAGACAGGCAGAGAGATAGGCACACCGAGACACTCTAGACTCCATTCCCCAGGTAGACAGGCACACAGAGACACTCTAGGCTGCATCTCCCAGGTAAACAGGCAGAGAGATAGGAAGACAGAGACACTCTAAACTGCACTCCCCATGTAGATAGACACAGAGAGACACTCGAGGCTGCATCTCTGAGGAAGATAGGCAGGGAGATAGGCACACAGAGACAGTGCAGGCTGCAGTCCCCGAGGTAGATAGGCAGGTAGATAGGCACACAGAATCATTCTAGGCTGCAGTACCCGAGGTAGATAGGCAGGGAGATAGGCACACAGAGACACTCTAGGCTGCACTCCCCATGTAGATAGGAACACAGAGACACTCTAGGCTGCACTCCCCAGGTAGATAGGCACACAAAGACACTCTAGGCTGCACTTCCCAGGTAGAACGGCACACAGAGACACTCGAGGCTGCATCTCCGAGGAAGATAGGCAGGGAAATAGGCACATAGAGACACTCAAGGCTGCACACCTCAGGTAGATAGCACACAGAGACACTGCAGGCTGCAGACCCCAAGGTAGATTGGCAGGGAGATAGGCACACAGAGACACTCTAGGCTGCATATCCGAAGTAGACAGACTGACAGATAGGCACACAGAGACAATCTAGGCTGGACTCCCCAGGTAGATAGACACACAGAGACACTCTAGGCTGAACTCCCCAAGTAGATAGGCACACAAAGACACTGTAGGCTGCATCTCCCATGTAAACAGGCAGAGAGATAGGAAGACAGAGACACTCCAGGCTGCACTCCCCAGGTAGATAGGCACACAGAATCACTGTAGGCAGCAGTACCCGAGGTTTATAGGCAGGTAGATAGGCACACACAGACACTCTAGGCTGCACTCCCCAGGTAGATAGGCACACAGAGACACTCTAGGTTGAATCCCCGAGGTACAGAGACAGTGATGTAGGCAGGGAGATAGGCACACAGAGACATTCTAGGCTTCACTCCCCAGGTAGATAGGCTCACAGAGATACTCTAGGCTGCAATCCCCAGGTAGATCGGCACACAGAGACACTGCAGGCTGCATTCCCGAGGGAGATAGGCACACAATGACACTCTAGGCTGAATCCCCATGGTACAAAGACACTGATGTAGGCATGGAGATAGGCACACAGAGACACTCTAAACTGCACTCCCCAGGTAGATAGGCACGGAGAGACACTGTATGCTGCACTTCCAAGGTAGATGGGCACACACAGACACTGTAGGCTGCATCTCCTAGGTAGACAGTCAGAGAGATAGGCAGGGAAATAGGCACACAGAGACAGTCTAGGCTGCAGTCCCCGAGGTAGATAGGCACACAGACACACTCTAGGCTGCACTCCCCAGGTAGATAGGCACACAGAGACACTCTAAGCTGAATCCCCGAGGTACAGAGACAGTGATGTAGGCAGGGAGATAGGCACACAGTGACACTCAAGGCGGCACTACCCAGGTAGATAGGCACAGAGAGACACTCTAGGCAGCAGTCCCTAGGTAGACAGGCACACAGAGACACTCCAGGCTGCCCTTCCCAGGTAGATAGGCAGGGAGATAGGCACACAGAGACACTCCAGGCTGAACTCCCCAGGTAGATAGGCACACAGAGACACTCCAGGCTGCATCTCTGAGGAAGACAGGCAGGTAGATAGGCAGCGAGATAGGCACACTGAGACACTCTAGTCTGTATCTCTCAGGTAGAGAGGCAGAGAGATCGTAACACAGAGACAATCTAGGGTGCACTCCCCAGGTAGATAGGCACACAGAGACAGTGCAGGCTGCAGTCCCCGAGGTAGATAGGTAGAGAGATAGGCACACAGAGACATTCTAGGCTGCAGTACCCGAGGTAGACAGGTAGGGAAATAGACAGGGAGATAGGCACACAGAGACACTCAAGGCTGCAATCCCCACGTAGATAGGCACACAGAGACACTCTAGGCTGCATCTCCGAGGAAGATAGGCAGTGAGATAGGCAGGGACATAGGCACACAGAGACACTCCAGGCTACACTCCCCAGGTAGATAGGCACAGAGACACTCTAGGCTGAATCCCCGAGGTACAGAGACAGTGATGTAGGCAGGGAGATAGGCACACAGAAACATTCTAGGCTTCAATCCCCAGGTAGATAGGCACACAGAGACACTCTAGGATGCATTTCCCAGGTAGACAGGCAGAGAGATAGTGACAGAGAGACACTCTAGGCTGCACTCCCCAGGTAGATAGGCACACAGAGTCACTGCAGGCTGCAGTCCCCGAGGGAGTTAGGCACACAGAGACACTCAAGGCTTCACTCCCCAGGTAGATAGACACACAGAGACACTCTAGGCTGCAGTCTCCAGGTAGATAGGCACACAGAGACACTCTAGGCTACACTCCCCAGGTAGATAGACACAAAGAGACACTCCAGGCATCACTCCCCAGTTAGATAGGCACACAGAGACACTCTAGGCTGAATCCCCAAGATAGATAGGTAGGGAGATAGGCTGACAGAGACACTCAATGCTTCACTCCCCAGGTAGATAGGCACACAGAGACACTCTAGGCTGCAGTCCCAGAGGTAGATAGGCAGGGAGATAGTCAAACAGTGACACTATAGGCTGCATACCCGAGGAAGATAGGCAGGGAGATAGGCAGGGATTAGACACACAGAGACATTCTAGGCTTCACTCCCCAGGTAGATAGGCACTCAGAGACACTGCAGTATGCACTCCGAAGGTAGATAGGCACACAGAGACACTGTATGCTGCACTCCCGAGGTAGATGTGCACACACAGACACTGTAGGCTGCATCAACTAGGTAGACAGGCAGAGAGATAGGCAGGGAAATAGGCACACAGAGACAGTCTAGGCTGCAGTCCCCGAGGTAGATAGGCACACAGACACACTCTAGGCTGCACTCCCCAGGTAGATAGGCACACAGAGACACTCTAAGCTGAATCCCCGAGGTACAGAGACAGTGATGTAGGCAGGGAGATAGGCACACAGTGACACTCAAGGCGGCACTCCCCAGGTAGACAGGCACAGAGAGACACTCTAGGCAGCAGTACCCAGGTAAATAGGCACACAGAGACACTCCAGGCTGCCCTTCCCAGGTAGATAGGCAGGGAGATAGGCACACAGAGACACTCTAGGCTGCATCCCCGTGGTAGGTAGGCACACAGAGACACTCTAGGCTGCAGTCCCTGAGGTTGTTAGGCACACAGAGACACTCAAGGCTTCACTCCCCAGGTAGATAGACACACAGAGACACTCTAGGCTGCAGTCTCCAGTTAGATAGGCACACAGAGACACTCTAGGCTGCAGTCCCAGAGGTAGATAGGCAGGGAGATAGTCAAACAGTGACACTATAGGCTGCATACCCGAGGAAGATAGGCAGGGAGATAGGCAGGGAGATAGACACAGAGAGACATTCTAGGCTTCACTCCCCAGGTAGATAGGCACTCAGAGACACTGCAGGATGCACTCCGAAGGTAGATAGGCACACAGAGTCACTGTATGCTGCACTCCCGAGGTAGATGGGCACACACAGACACTGTAGGCTTCATCTCCTAGGTAGACAGGCAGAGAGATAGGCAGGGAAATAGGCACACAGAGACAGTCTAGGCTGCAGTCGCCGAGTTAGATAGGCACACAGACACACTCTAGGCTGCACTCCCCAGGTAGATAGGCACACAGAGACACTCTAAGCTGAATCCCCGAGGTACAGAGACAGTGATGTAGGCAGGGAGATAGGCACACAGTGACACTCAAGGCGGCACTCCGCAGGTAGATAGGCACAGAGAGACACTCTAGGCAGCAGTCCCCAGGTAGATAGGCAAACAGAGACACTCCAGGCTGCCCTTCCCAGGTAGATAGGCATAGAGAGACACTCGAGGTTGCATCTCCGAGGAAGATAGGCAGGGAGATAGGCACACAGAGACACTCCAGGCTGAACTCCCCAGGTAGATAGGCACACAAACACACTCTAGGCTGCACTCCCCAGGTAGATAGGCACACAGAGACACTCCAGGCTGCATCTCCCAGGTAGACAGGCAGAGAGATAGGCACACAGAGACACTCTAGGCTGCACTCCCCAGGTAGATAGGCACACAGAGACACCCTAGGCTGCACTCCCCAGGTAGATAGGCACACAAAGACACTCTAGGCTGCACTCCCCAGGTAGATAGGCACACAGAGACACTCTAGGCTGCATCTCCGTGGAAGATAGGCAGGGAGATAGGCAGGGAGATAGGCAAACAGAGACACTCTAGGCTGCACTCCCCAGGTAGATAGGCACACAGAGACACTCTAGGCTGCATCTCCGTGGAAGATAGGCAGGGAGATAGGCAGGGAGATAGGCAAACAGAGACACTCTAGGCTGCACTCCCCAGGTAGATAGGCACACAGAGACACTCTAGGCTGCATCTCCGTGGAAGATAGGCAGGGAGATAGGCAGGGAGATAGGCAAACAGAGACACTCTAGGCTGCACTCCCCAGGTAGATAGGCACACAGAGACACTCTAGGCTGCATCTCCGTGGAAGATAGGCAAGGAGATAGGCAGGGAGATAGGCAAACAGAGACACTCTAGGCTGCACTCCCCAGGTAGATAGGCACACAGAGACAGTCTAGGCTGCATCTCCGTGGAAGATAGGCAGGGAGATAGGCAGGGAGATAGGCAAACAGAGACACTCTAGGCTGCACTCCCCAGGTAGATAGGCACACAGAGACACTCGAGGCTGCATCTCCGAGGAAGATAGGCAGGGAGATAGGCACACAGACACATTCTAGGCTGCATCTTCCAGGTAGACAGGCAGGGAGGTAGCCAAGGATATAGGCACACAGAGACACTCCAGGCTGCAGTCCCCGAGGTAGTTAGGCAGGTAGATAGGCACACCGAGATACTCCTGGCAGCATCCCCGAGGTAGATAGGAACACAGAGACACTCTAGGCTGCATCTCCCAGGTAAACAGGCAGAGAGATAGGAAGACAGAAACACTCCAGGCTGCACTCCCCAGGTAGATAGGCACACAGAATCACTGTAGGCTGCAGTACCCGAGGTTTATAGGCAGGTTGATAGGTACACAGAGACACTCAAGGCTGCACTCCCCAGGTAGATAGGCAAATAGAGACACTCCAGGCAGCACTCCCCAGTTAGATAGGCACACAGAGACACTCTAGGCTGAATCACCAAGGTAGATAGGCAGGGAGATAGGCACACAGAGACACTCAATGCTTCACTCCCCAGTAGATAGGCACACAGAGATACTCTAGGCAGTAGTCCCCAGGTAGATAGGCACACAGAGACACTCTAAGCTGCATCTACCACGTAGACAGGCAGAGAGATAGGCACACAGAGACACTCTAGGCTGCATCTCCGAGGAAGATAGACAGGGAGATAGGCACACAGAGACAGTCTAGGCTGCATCTCCCAGGTAGACAGGCAGAGATATAGTGACACAGAGACACTCTAGGCTTCACTCCCCAGGTAGATAGGCACACAGAGACACTGCAGGCTGCAGTCCCCGAGGTAGACAGGCAGGGAGATAGGCACACAGAGACACTCTAGGCTGAATCCCCGTGGTACAAAGACAGTGATGTAGGCATGGAGATAGGCACACAGTGACACTCAAGGCGGCACTCCCCAGGTAGATAGGCACAGAGAGACACTCTAGGCAGCAGTACCCAGGTAAATAGGCACACAGAGACACTCCAGGCTGCCCTTCCCAGGTAGATAGGCAGGGAGATAGGCACACAGAGACACTCTAGGCTGCATCCCCGTGGTAGGTAGGCACACAGAGACACTCTAGGCTGCAGTCCCTGAGGTTGTTAGGCACACAGAGACACTCAAGGCTTCACTCCCCAGGTAGATAGACACACAGAGACACTCTAGGCTGCAGTCTCCAGTTAGATAGGCACACAGAGACACTCTAGGCTGCAGTCCCAGAGGTAGATAGGCAGGGAGATAGTCAAACAGTGACACTATAGGCTGCATACCCGAGGAAGATAGGCAGGGAGATAGGCAGGGAGATAGACACAGAGAGACATTCTAGGCTTCACTCCCCAGGTAGATAGGCACTCAGAGACACTGCAGGATGCACTCCGAAGGTAGATAGGCACACAGAGTCACTGTATGCTGCACTCCCGAGGTAGATGGGCACACACAGACACTGTAGGCTTCATCTCCTAGGTAGACAGGCAGAGAGATAGGCAGGGAAATAGGCACACAGAGACAGTCTAGGCTGCAGTCGCCGAGTTAGATAGGCACACAGACACACTCTAGGCTGCACTCCCCAGGTAGATAGGCACACAGAGACACTCTAAGCTGAATCCCCGAGGTACAGAGACAGTGATGTAGGCAGGGAGATAGGCACACAGTGACACTCAAGGTGGCACTCCGCAGGTAGATAGGCACAGAGAGACACTCTAGGCAGCAGTCCCCAGGTAGATAGGCACACAGAGACACTCTAGGCTACACTCCCCAGGTAGATAGACACAAAGAGACACTCCAGGCATCACTCCCCAGTTAGATAGGCACACAGAGACACTCTAGGCTGAATCCCCAAGATAGATAGGTAGGGAGATAGGCTGACAGAGACACTCAATGCTTCACTCCCCAGGTAGATAGGCACACAGAGACACTCTAGGCTGCAGTCCCAGAGGTAGATAGGCAGGGAGATAGTCAAACAGTGACACTATAGGCTGCATACCCGAGGAAGATAGGCAGGGAGATAGGCAGGGATTAGACACACAGAGACATTCTAGGCTTCACTCCCCAGGTAGATAGGCACTCAGAGACACTGCAGGATGCACTCCGAAGGTAGATAGGCACACAGAGACACTGTATGCTGCACTCCCGAGGTAGATGTGCACACACAGACACTGTAGGCTGCATCAACTAGGTAGACAGGCAGAGAGATAGGCAGGGAAATAGGCACACAGAGACAGTCTAGGCTGCAGTCCCCGAGGTAGATAGGCACACAGACACACTCTAGGCTTCACTCCCCAGGTAGATAGGCACACAGAGACACTCTAAGCTGAATCCCCGAGGTACAGAGACAGTGATGTAGGCAGGGAGATAGGCACACAGTGACACTCAAGGCGGCACTCCCCAGGTAGATAGGCACAGAGAGACACTCTAGGCAGCAGTACCCAGGTAAATAGGCACACAGAGACACTCCAGGCTGCCCTTCCCAGGTAGATAGGCAGGGAGATAGGCACACAGAGACACTCTAGGCTGCATCCCCGTGGTAGGTAGGCACACAGAGACACTCTAGGCTGCAGTCCCTGAGGTTGTTAGGCACACAGAGACACTCAAGGCTTCACTCCCCAGGTAGATAGACACACAGAGACACTCTAGGCTGCAGTCTCCAGTTAGATAGGCACACAGAGACACTCTAGGCTGCAGTCCCAGAGGTAGATAGGCAGGGGATAGTCAAACAGTGACACTATAGGCTGCATATCCGAGGAAGATAGGCAGGGAGATAGACACAGAGAGACATTCTAGGCTTCTTTCCCCAGGTAGATATGCACTCAGAGACACTGCAGGATGCACTCCGAAGGTAGATAGGCACACAGAGTCACTGTATGCTGCACTCCCGAGGTAGATGGGCACACACAGACACTGTAGGCTTCATCTCCTAGGTAGACAGGCAGAGAGATAGGCAGGGAAATAGGCACACAGAGACAGTCTAGGCTGCAGTCGCCGAGTTAGATAGGCACACAGACACACTCTAGGCTGCACTCCCCAGGTAGATAGGCACACAGAGACACTCTAGGCTGCACTCCCCAGGTAGATCGGCACACAGAGACACTGCAGGCTGCATTCCCGAGGGAGATAGGCACACAATGACACTCTAGGCTGAATCCCCATGGTACAAAGACACTGATGTAGGCATGGAGATAGGCACACAGAGACACTCTAAACTGCACTCCCCAGGTAGATAGGCACGGAGAGACACTCGAGGCTGCATCTCCGAGGAAGATAGGCAGGGAGATACGCACATAGAGATACTCAAGGCTTCACTCCCCAGGTAGATAGGCACTCAGAGACACTGCAGGATGAACTCCGAAGGTAGATAGGCACACAGAGACACTGTATGCTGCACTTCCGAGGTAGATGGGCACACACAGACACTGTAGGCTGCATCTCCTAGGTAGACAGTCAGAGAGATAGGCAGGGAAATAGGCACACAGAGACAGTCTAGGCTGCAGTCCCCGAGGTAGATAGGCACACAGACACACTCTAGGCTGCACTCCCCAGGTAGATAGGCACACAGAGACACTCTAAGCTGAATCCCCGAGGTACAGAGACAGTGATGTAGGCAGGGAGATAGGCACACAGTGACACTCAAGGCGGCACTACCCAGGTAGATAGGCACAGAGAGACACTCTAGGCAGCAGTCCCTAGGTAGACAGGCACACAGAGACACTCCAGGCTGCCCTTCCCAGGTAGATAGGCAGGGAGATAGGCACACAGAGAGACTCCAGGCTGAACTCCCCAGGTAGATAGGCACACAGAGACACTCCAGGCTGCATCTCTGAGGAAGACAGGCAGGTAGATAGGCAGCGAGATAGGCACACTGAGACACTCTAGTCTGTATCTCTCAGGTAGAGAGGCAGAGAGATCGTAACACAGAGACAATCTAGGGTGCACTCCCCAGGTAGATAGGCACACAGAGACAGTGCAGGCTGCAGTCCCCGAGGTAGATAGGTAGAGAGATAGGCACACAGAGACATTCTAGGCTGCAGTACCCGAGGTAGACAGGTAGGGAAATAGACAGGGAGATAGGCACACAGAGACACTCAAGGCTGCAATCCCCACGTAGATAGGCACACAGAGACACTCTAGGCTGCATCTCCGAGGAAGATAGGCAGTGAGATAGGCAGGGACATAGGCACACAGAGACACTCCAGGCTACACTCCCCAGGTAGATAGGCACAGAGACACTCTAGGCTGAATCCCCGAGGTACAGAGACAGTGATGTAGGCAGGGAGATAGGCACACAGAAACATTCTAGGCTTCAATCCCCAGGTAGATAGGCACACAGAGACACTCTAGGATGCATTTCCCAGGTAGACAGGCAGAGAGATAGTGACAGAGAGACACTCTAGGCTGCACTCCCCAGGTAGATAGGCACACAGAGTCACTGCAGGCTGCAGTCCCCGAGGGAGTTAGGCACACAGAGACACTCAAGGCTTCACTCCCCAGGTAGATAGACACACAGAGACACTCTAGGCTGCAGTCTCCAGGTAGATAGGCACACAGAGACACTCTAGGCTACACTCCCCAGGTAGATAGACACAAAGAGACACTCCAGGCATCACTCCCCAGTTAGATAGGCACACAGAGACACTCTAGGCTGAATCCCCAAGATAGATAGGTAGGGAGATAGGCTGACAGAGACACTCAATGCTTCACTCCCCAGGTAGATAGGCACACAGAGACACTCTAGGCTGCAGTCCCAGAGGTAGATAGGCAGGGAGATAGTCAAACAGTGACACTATAGGCTGCATACCCGAGGAAGATAGGCAGGGAGATAGGCAGGGATTAGACACACAGAGACATTCTAGGCTTCACTCCCCAGGTAGATAGGCACTCAGAGACACTGCAGGATGCACTCCGAAGGTAGATAGGCACACAGAGACACTGTATGCTGCACTCCCGAGGTAGATGTGCACACACAGACACTGTAGGCTGCATCAACTAGGTAGACAGGCAGAGAGATAGGCAGGGAAATAGGCACACAGAGACAGTCTAGGCTGCAGTCCCCGAGGTAGATAGGCACACAGACACACTCTAGGCTGCACTCCCCAGGTAGATAGGCACACAGAGACACTCTAAGCTGAATCCCCGAGGTACAGAGACAGTGATGTAGGCAGGGAGATAGGCACACAGTGACACTCAAGGCGGCACTCCCCAGGTAGACAGGCACAGAGAGACACTCTAGGCAGCAGTACCCAGGTAAATAGGCACACAGAGACACTCCAGGCTGCCCTTCCCAGGTAGATAGGCAGGGAGATAGGCACACAGAGACACTCTAGGCTGCATCCCCGTGGTAGGTAGGCACACAGAGACACTCTAGGCTGCAGTCCCTGAGGTTGTTAGGCACACAGAGACACTCAAGGCTTCACTCCCCAGGTAGATAGACACACAGAGACACTCTAGGCTGCAGTCTCCAGTTAGATAGGCACACAGAGACACTCTAGGCTGCAGTCCCAGAGGTAGATAGGCAGGGAGATAGTCAAACAGTGACACTATAGGCTGCATACCCGAGGAAGATAGGCAGGGAGATAGGCAGGGAGATAGACACAGAGAGACATTCTAGGCTTCACTCCCCAGGTAGATAGGCACACAGAGTCACTGTATGCTGCACTCCCGAGGTAGATGGGCACACACAGACACTGTAGGCTTCATCTCCTAGGTAGACAGGCAGAGAGATAGGCAGGGAAATAGGCACACAGAGACAGTCTAGGCTGCAGTCGCCGAGTTAGATAGGCACACAGACACACTCTAGGCTGCACTCCCCAGGTAGATAGGCACACAGAGACACTCTAAGCTGAATCCCCGAGGTACAGAGACAGTGATGTAGGCAGGGAGATAGGCACACAGTGACACTCAAGGCGGCACTCCGCAGGTAGATAGGCACAGAGAGACACTCTAGGCAGCAGTCCCCAGGTAGATAGGCAAACAGAGACACTCCAGGCTGCCCTTCCCAGGTAGATAGGCATAGAGAGACACTCGAGGTTGCATCTCCGAGGAAGATAGGCAGGGAGATAGGCACACAGAGACACTCCAGGCTGAACTCCCCAGGTAGATAGGCACACAAACACACTCTAGGCTGCACTCCCCAGGTAGATAGGCACACAGAGACACTCCAGGCTGCATCTCCCAGGTAGACAGGCAGAGAGATAGGCACACAGAGACACTCTAGGCTGCACTCCCCAGGTAGATAGGCACACAGAGACACCCTAGGCTGCACTCCCCAGGTAGATAGGCACACAAAGACACTCTAGGCTGCACTCCCCAGGTAGATAGGCACACAGAGACACTCTAGGCTGCATCTCCGTGGAAGATAGGCAGGGAGATAGGCAGGGAGATAGGCAAACAGAGACACTCTAGGCTGCACTCCCCAGGTAGATAGGCACACAGAGACACTCTAGGCTGCATCTCCGTGGAAGATAGGCAGGGAGATAGGCAGGGAGATAGGCAAACAGAGACACTCTAGGCTGCACTCCCCAGGTAGATAGGCACACAGAGACACTCTAGGCTGCATCTCCGTGGAAGATAGGCAGGGAGATAGGCAGGGAGATAGGCAAACAGAGACACTCTAGGCTGCACTCCCCAGGTAGATAGGCACACAGAGACACTCTAGGCTGCATCTCCGTGGAAGATAGGCAAGGAGATAGGCAGGGAGATAGGCAAACAGAGACACTCTAGGCTGCACTCCCCAGGTAGATAGGCACACAGAGACAGTCTAGGCTGCATCTCCGTGGAAGATAGGCAGGGAGATAGGCAGGGAGATAGGCAAACAGAGACACTCTAGGCTGCACTCCCCAGGTAGATAGGCACACAGAGACACTCGAGGCTGCATCTCCGAGGAAGATAGGCAGGGAGATAGGCACACAGACACATTCTAGGCTGCATCTTCCAGGTAGACAGGCAGGGAGGTAGCCAAGGATATAGGCACACAGAGACACTCCAGGCTGCAGTCCCCGAGGTAGTTAGGCAGGTAGATAGGCACACCGAGATACTCCTGGCAGCATCCCCGAGGTAGATAGGAACACAGAGACACTCTAGGCTGCATCTCCCAGGTAAACAGGCAGAGAGATAGGAAGACAGAAACACTCCAGGCTGCACTCCCCAGGTAGATAGGCACACAGAATCACTGTAGGCTGCAGTACCCGAGGTTTATAGGCAGGTTGATAGGTACACAGAGACACTCAAGGCTGCACTCCCCAGGTAGATAGGCAAATAGAGACACTCCAGGCAGCACTCCCCAGTTAGATAGGCACACAGAGACACTCTAGGCTGAATCACCAAGGTAGATAGGCAGGGAGATAGGCACACAGAGACACTCAATGCTTCACTCCCCAGTAGATAGGCACACAGAGATACTCTAGGCAGTAGTCCCCAGGTAGATAGGCACACAGAGACACTCTAAGCTGCATCTACCACGTAGACAGGCAGAGAGATAGGCACACAGAGACACTCTAGGCTGCATCTCCGAGGAAGATAGACAGGGAGATAGGCACACAGAGACAGTCTAGGCTGCATCTCCCAGGTAGACAGGCAGAGAGATAGTGACACAGAGACACTCTAGGCTTCACTCCCCAGGTAGATAGGCACACAGAGACACTGCAGGCTGCAGTCCCCGAGGTAGACAGGCAGGGAGATAGGCACACAGAGACACTCTAGGCTGAATCCCCGTGGTACAAAGACAGTGATGTAGGCATGGAGATAGGCACACAGTGACACTCAAGGCGGCACTCCCCAGGTAGATAGGCACAGAGAGACACTCTAGGCAGCAGTACCCAGGTAAATAGGCACACAGAGACACTCCAGGCTGCCCTTCCCAGGTAGATAGGCAGGGAGATAGGCACACAGAGACACTCTAGGCTGCATCCCCGTGGTAGGTAGGCACACAGAGACACTCTAGGCTGCAGTCCCTGAGGTTGTTAGGCACACAGAGACACTCAAGGCTTCACTCCCCAGGTAGATAGACACACAGAGACACTCTAGGCTGCAGTCTCCAGTTAGATAGGCACACAGAGACACTCTAGGCTGCAGTCCCAGAGGTAGATAGGCAGGGAGATAGTCAAACAGTGACACTATAGGCTGCATACCCGAGGAAGATAGGCAGGGAGATAGGCAGGGAGATAGACACAGAGAGACATTCTAGGCTTCACTCCCCAGGTAGATAGGCACTCAGAGACACTGCAGGATGCGCTCCGAAGGTAGATAGGCACACAGAGTCACTGTATGCTGCACTCCCGAGGTAGATGGGCACACACAGACACTGTAGGCTTCATCTCCTAGGTAGACAGGCAGAGAGATAGGCAGGGAAATAGGCACACAGAGACAGTCTAGGCTGCAGTCGCCGAGTTAGATAGGCACACAGACACACTCTAGGCTGCACTCCCCAGGTAGATAGGCACACAGAGACACTCTAAGCTGAATCCCCGAGGTACAGAGACAGTGATGTAGGCAGGGAGATAGGCACACAGTGACACTCAAGGTGGCACTCCGCAGGTAGATAGGCACAGAGAGACACTCTAGGCAGCAGTCCCCAGGTAGATAGGCACACAGAGACACTCTAGGCTACACTCCCCAGGTAGATAGACACAAAGAGACACTCCAGGCATCACTCCCCAGTTAGATAGGCACACAGAGACACTCTAGGCTGAATCCCCAAGATAGATAGGTAGGGAGATAGGCTGACAGAGACACTCAATGCTTCACTACGCAGGTAGATAGGCACACAGAGACACTCTAGGCTGCAGTCCCAGAGGTAGATAGGCAGGGAGATAGTCAAACAGTGACACTATAGGCTGCATACCCGAGGAAGATAGGCAGGGAGATAGGCAGGGATTAGACACACAGAGACATTCTAGGCTTCACTCCCCAGGTAGATAGGCACTCAGAGACACTGCAGGATGCACTCCGAAGGTAGATAGGCACACAGAGACACTGTATGCTGCACTCCCGAGGTAGATGTGCACACACAGACACTGTAGGCTGCATCAACTAGGTAGACAGGCAGAGAGATAGGCAGGGAAATAGGCACACAGAGACAGTCTAGGCTGCAGTCCCCGAGGTAGATAGGCACACAGACACACTCTAGGCTTCACTCCCCAGGTAGATAGGCACACAGAGACACTCTAAGCTGAATCCCCGAGGTACAGAGACAGTGATGTAGGCAGGGAGATAGGCACACAGTGACACTCAAGGCGGCACTCCCCAGGTAGATAGGCACAGAGAGACACTCTAGGCAGCAGTACCCAGGTAAATAGGCACACAGAGACACTCCAGGCTGCCCTTCCCAGGTAGATAGGCAGGGAGATAGGGACACAGAGACACTCTAGGCTGCATCCCCGTGGTAGGTAGGCACACAGAGACACTCTAGGCTGCAGTCCCTGAGGTTGTTAGGCACACAGAGACACTCAAGGCTTCACTCCCCAGGTAGATAGACACACAGAGACACTCTAGGCTGCAGTCTCCAGTTAGATAGGCACACAGAGACACTCTAGGCTGCAGTCCCAGAGGTAGATAGGCAGGGAGATAGTCAAACAGTGACACTATAGGCTGCATACCCGAGGAAGATAGGCAGGGAGATAGGCAGGGAGATAGACACAGAGAGACATTCTAGGCTTCACTCCCCAGGTAGATAGGCACTCAGAGACACTGCAGGATGCACTCCGAAGGTAGATAGGCACACAGAGTCACTGTATGCTGCACTCCCGAGGTAGATGGGCACACACAGACACTGTAGGCTTCATCTCCTAGGTAGACAGGCAGAGAGATAGGCAGGGAAATAGGCACACAGAGACAGTCTAGGCTGCAGTCGCCGAGTTAGATAGGCACACAGACACACTCTAGGCTGCACTCCCCAGGTAGATAGGCACACAGAGACACTCTAAGCTGAATCCCCGAGGTACAGAGACAGTGATGTAGGCAGGGAGATAGGCACACAGTGACACTCAAGGCGGCACTCCGCAGGTAGATAGGCACAGAGAGACACTCTAGGCAGCAGTCCCCAGGTAGATAGGCAAACAGAGACACTCCAGGCTGCCCTTCCCAGGTAGATAGGCATAGAGAGACACTCGAGGTTGCATCTCCGAGGAAGATAGGCAGGGAGATAGGCACACAGAGACACTCCAGGCTGAACTCCCCAGGTAGATAGGCACACAAACACACTCTAGGCTGCACTCCCCAGGTAGATAGGCACACAGAGACACTCCAGGCTGCATCTCCCAGGTAGACAGGCAGAGAGATAGGCACACAGAGACACTCTAGGCTGCACTCTCCAGGTAGATAGGCACACAGAGACACCCTAGGCTGCACTCCCCAGGTAGATAGGCACACAAAGACACTCTAGGCTGCACTCCCCAGGTAGATAGGCACACAGAGACACTCTAGGCTGCATCTCCGTGGAAGATAGGCAGGGAGATAGGCAGGGAGATAGGCAAACAGAGACACTCTAGGCTGCACTCCCCAGGTAGATAGGCACACAGAGACACTCTAGGCTGCATCTCCGTGGAAGATAGGCAGGGAGATAGGCAGGGAGATAGGCAAACAGAGACACTCTAGGCTGCACTCCCCAGGTAGATAGGCACACAGAGACACTCTAGGCTGCATCTCCGTGGAAGATAGGCAGGGAGATAGGCAAACAGAGACACTCTAGGCTGCACTCCCCAGGTAGATAGGCACACAGAGACACTCTAGGCTGCATCTCCGTGGAAGATAGGCAAGGAGATAGGCAGGGAGATAGGCAAACAGAGACACTCTAGGCTGCACTCCCCAGGTAGATAGGCACACAGAGACAGTCTAGGCTGCATCTCCGTGGAAGATAGGCAGGGAGATAGGCAGGGAGATAGGCAAACAGAGACACTCTAGGCTGCACTCCCCAGGTAGATAGGCACACAGAGACACTCGAGGCTGCATCTCCGAGGAAGATAGGCAGGGAGATAGGCACACAGACACATTCTAGGCTGCATCTTCCAGGTAGACAGGCAGGGAGGTAGCCAAGGATATAGGCACACAGAGACACTCCAGGCTGCAGTCCCCGAGGTAGTTAGGCAGGTAGATAGGCACACCGAGATACTCCTGGCAGCATCCCCGAGGTAGATAGGAACACAGAGACACTCTAGGCTGCATCTCCCAGGTAAACAGGCAGAGAGATAGGAAGACAGAAACACTCCAGGCTGCACTCCCCAGGTAGATAGGCACACAGAATCACTGTAGGCTGCAGTACCCGAGGTTTATAGGCAGGTTGATAGGTACACAGAGACACTCAAGGCTGCACTCCCCAGGTAGATAGGCAAATAGAGACACTCCAGGCAGCACTCCCCAGTTAGATAGGCACACAGAGACACTCTAGGCTGAATCACCAAGGTAGATAGGCAGGGAGATAGGCACACAGAGACACTCAATGCTTCACTCCCCAGTAGATAGGCACACAGAGATACTCTAGGCAGTAGTCCCCAGGTAGATAGGCACACAGAGACACTCTAAGCTGCATCTACCACGTAGACAGGCAGAGAGATAGGCACACAGAGACACTCTAGGCTGCATCTCCGAGGAAGATAGACAGGGAGATAGGCACACAGAGACAGTCTAGGCTGCATCTCCCAGGTAGACAGGCAGAGAGATAGTGACACAGAGACACTCTAGGCTTCACTCCCCAGGTAGATAGGCACACAGAGACACTGCAGGCTGCAGTCCCCGAGGTAGACAGGCAGGGAGATAGGCACACAGAGACACTCTAGGCTGAATCCCCGTGGTACAAAGACAGTGATGTAGGCATGGAGATAGGCACACAGAGACACTATAAACTGCACTCCCCATGTAGATAGGCACAGAGAGACACTCGAGGCTGCATCTCTGAGGAAGATAGGCAGGGAGATAGGCACACAGAGGACACTCCAGGCTGCAGTCTCCAGGCAGATAGGCACACAGAGACACTCTAGGCTGCATCTCCCAGGTAAACAGGCAGAGAGATAGGAAGACAGAGACACTCTAAACTTCACTCCCCATGTAGATAGACACAGAGAGACACTCGAGGCTGCATCTCTGAGGATGATAGGCAGGGAGATAGGCACACAGAGACACTCCAGGCTGCAGTCTCCAGGTAGATTGGCACACAGAGACACTCTACGCTGCAGTCCCCGAGGTAGATAGGCAGGTAGATAGGCACACAGAGACACTTAAGGCTGCACTCCCCAGGTAGATAGGCACACAAAGACACTCTAGGTTGCACTTCCCAAGTAGATAGGCAGACAGAGACACTCGAGGCTGCATCTTCGAGGAATATAGGTAGGGAGATAGGGACACAGAGACACTCAAGGTTGCACACCCCAGGTAGATAGCACACAGAGACACTGCAGCCTGCAGTCCCCGAGGTAGATAGGCAGAGAGATAGGCACACAGAGACACTAAAGACTGCACTCCACCAGGTAGATAGGCACACAGAGACACTCTAGGCTGCAGTCCCCGAGGTAGATAGGCAGTTCGATAGGCACACAGAGACACTCAAGGCTGAATTACCGTGGTACAAAGACAGTGATGTAGGCATGGAGATAGGCACACAGAAACACTCTAAACTGCACTCCCCAGGTAGATAGGTATAGAGAGACACTCGAGGCTGCATCTCTGAGGAAGATAGGCAGGGAGATAGGCACACAGAGACACTCCAGGCTGAACTCCCCAGGTAGATAGGCACACAAAGACACTCTAGGCTGCACTCCCCAGGTAGATAGGCACACAGAGACACTCTAGGCTGCATCACCCAGGTAAACAGGCAGAGAGATAGGAAGACAGGGACACTCCAGGCTGCACTCCCCAGGTAGATAGGCAAATAGAGACACTCCAGGCAGCACTCCCCAGTTAGACAGTCACACAGAGACACTCTAGGCTGCATCTCCGTGGAAGATAGGCAGGGAGATAGGCAGGGAGATAGGCAAACAGAGACACTCTAGGCTGCACTCCCCAGGTAGATAGGCACACAGAGACACTCTAGGCTGCATCTCCGTGGAAGATAGGCAGGGAGATAGGCAGGGAGATAGGCAAACAGAGACACTCTAGGCTGCACTCCCCAGGTAGATAGGCACACAGAGACAGTCTAGGCTGCATCTCCGTGGAAGATAGGCAGGGAGATAGGCAGGGAGATAGGCAAACAGAGACACTCTAGGCTGCACTCCCCAGGTAGATAGGCACACAAAGACACTCGAGGCTGCATCTCCGAGGAAGATAGGCAGGGAGATAGGCACACAGACACATTCTAGGCTGCATCTTCCAGGTAGACAGGCAGGGAGGTAGCCAAGGATATAAGCACACAGAGACACTCCAGGCTGCAGTCCCCGAGGTAGTTAGGCAGGTAGATAGGCACACCGAGATACTCCTGGCAGCATCCCCGAGGTAGATAGGAACACAGAGACACTCTAGGCTGCATCTCCCAGGTAAACAGGCAGAGAGATAGTAAGACAGAAACACTCCAGGCTGCACTCCCCAGGTAGATAGGCACACAGAATCACTGTAGGCTGCAGTACCCGAGGTTTATAGGCAGGTTGATAGGTACACAGAGACACTCCAGGCTGCAGTCTCCAGGTAGATTGGCACACAGAGACACTCTACGCTGCAGTCCCCGAGGTAGATAGGCAGGTAGATAGGCACACAGAGACACTTAAGGCTGCACTCCCCAGGTAGATAGGCACACAAAGACACTCTAGGTTGCACTTCCCAAGTAGATAGGCAGACAGAGACACTCTAAGCTGCATCTACCACGTAGACAGGCAGAGAGATAGGCACACAGAGACACTCTAGGCTGCATCTCCGAGGAAGATAGACAGGGAGATAGGCACACAGAGACAGTCTAGGCTGCATCTCCCAGGTAGACAGGCAGAGAGATAGTGACACAGAGACACTCTAGGCTTCACTCCCCAGGTAGATAGGCACACAGAGACACTGCAGGCTGCAGTCCCCGAGGTAGACAGGCAGGGAGATAGGCACACAGAGACACTCTAGGCTGAATCCCCGTGGTACAAAGACAGTGATGTAGGCATGGAGATAGGCACACAGTGACACTCAAGGCGGCACTCCCCAGGTAGATAGGCACAGAGAGACACTCTAGGCAGCAGTACCCAGGTAAATAGGCACACAGAGACACTCCAGGCTGCCCTTCCCAGGTAGATAGGCAGGGAGATAGGCACACAGAGACACTCTAGGCTGCATCCCGTGGTAGGTAGGCACACAGAGACACTCTAGGCTGCAGTCCCTGAGGTTGTTAGGCACACAGAGACACTCAAGGCTTCACTCCCCAGGTAGATAGATACACAGAGACACTCTAGGCTGCAGTCTCCAGTTAGATAGGCACACAGAGACACTCTAGGCTGCAGTCCCAGAGGTAGATAGGCAGGGAGATAGTCAAACAGTGACACTATAGGCTGCATACCCGAGGAAGATAGGCAGGGAGATAGGCAGGGAGATAGACACAGAGAGACATTCTAGGCTTCACTCCCCAGGTAGATAGGCACTCAGAGACACTGCAGGATGCGCTCCGAAGGTAGATAGGCACACAGAGTCACTGTATGCTGCACTCCCGAGGTAGATGGGCACACACAGACACTGTAGGCTTCATCTCCTAGGTAGACAGGCAGAGAGATAGGCAGGGAAATAGGCACACAGAGACAGTCTAGGCTGCAGTCGCCCAGTTAGATAGGCACACAGACACACTCTAGGCTGCACTCCCCAGGTAGATAGGCACACAGAGACACTCTAAGCTGAATCCCCGAGGTACAGAGACAGTGATGTAGGCAGGGAGATAGGCACACAGTGACACTCAAGGCGGCACTCCCCAGGTAGATAGGCACAGAGAGACACTCTAGGCAGCAGTCCCCAGGTAGATAGGCAAACAGAGACACTCCAGGCTGCCCTTCCCAGGTAGATAGGCATAGAGAGACACTCGAGGTTGCATCTCCGAGGAAGATAGGCAGGGAGATAGGCACACAGAGACACTCCAGGCTGAACTCCCCAGGTAGATAGGCACACAAACACACTCTAGGCTGCACTCCCCAGGTAGATAGGCACACAGAGACACTCCAGGCTGCATCTCCCAGGTAGACAGGCAGAGAGATAGGCACACAGAGACACTCTAGGCTGCACTCCCCAGGTAGATAGGCACACAGAGACACTCTAGGCTGCACTCCCCAGGTAGATAGGCACACAAAGACACTCTAGGCTGCACTTCCCAAGTAGATAGGCAGACAGAGACACTCGAGGCTGCATCTCCGAGGAATATAGGTAGGGAGATAGGCACACAGAGACACTCAAGGTTGCACCACCCCAGGTAGATAGCACACAGAGACACTGCAGCCTGCAGTCCCCGAGGTAGATAGGCAGAGAGATAGGCACACAGAGACACTAAAGACTGCACTCCACCAGGTAGATAGGCACACAGAGACACTCTAGGCTGCAGTCCCCGAGGTAGATAGGCAGGTATATAGGCACACAGAGACACTCAAGGCTGAATTACCGTGGTACAAAGACAGTGATGTAGGCATGGAGATAGGCACACAGAAACACTCTAAACTGCACTCCCCAGGTAGATAGGTATAGAGAGACACTCGAGGCTGCATCTCTGAGGAAGATAGGCAGGGAGATAGGCACACAGAGACACTCCAGGCTGAACTCCCCAGGTAGATAGGCACACAAAGACACTCTAGGCTGCACTCCCCAGGTAGATAGGCACACAGAGACACTCTAGGCTGCATCACCCAGGTAAACAGGCAGAGAGATAGGAAGACAGGGACACTCCAGGCTGCCACTCCCCAGGTAGATAGGCAAATAGAGACACTCAGGCAGCACTCCCCAGTTAGACAGTCACACAGAGACACTCTAGGCTGCATCTCCGTGGAAGATAGGCAGGGAGATAGGCAGGGAGATAGGCAAACAGAGACACTCTAGGCTTCACTCCCCAGGTAGATAGGCACACAGAGACACTGCAGGCTGCAGTCCCCGAGGTAGACAGGCAGGGAGATAGGCACACAGAGACACTCTAGGCTGAATCCCCGTGGTACAAAGACAGTGATGTAGGCATGGAGATAGGCACACAGTGACACTCAAGGCGGCACTCCCCAGGTAGATAGGCACAGAGAGACACTCTAGGCAGCAGTACCCAGGTAAATAGGCACACAGAGACACTCCAGGCTGCCCTTCCCAGGTAGATAGGCAGGGAGATAGGCACACAGAGACACTCTAGGCTGCATCCCCGTGGTAGGTAGGCACACAGAGACACTCTAGGCTGCAGTCCCTGAGGTTGTTAGGCACACAGAGACACTCAAGGCTTCACTCCCCAGGTAGATAGATACACAGAGACACTCTAGGCTGCAGTCTCCAGTTAGATAGGCACACAGAGACACTCTAGGCTGCAGTCCCAGAGGTAGATAGGCAGGGAGATAGTCAAACAGTGACACTATAGGCTGCATACCGAGGAAGATAGGCAGGGAGATAGGCAGGGAGATAGACACAGAGAGACATTCTAGGCTTCACTCCCCAGGTAGATAGGCACTCAGAGACACTGCAGGATGCGCTCCGAAGGTAGATAGGCACACAGAGTCACTGTATGCTGCACTCCCGAGGTAGATGGGCACACACAGACACTGTAGGCTTCATCTCCTAGGTAGACAGGCAGAGAGATAGGCAGGGAAATAGGCACACAGAGACAGTCTAGGCTGCAGTCGCCCAGTTAGATAGGCACACAGACACACTCTAGGCTGCACTCCCCAGGTAGATAGGCACACAGAGACACTCTAAGCTGAATCCCCGAGGTACAGAGACAGTGATGTAGGCAGGGAGATAGGCACACAGTGACACTCAAGGCGGCACTCCCCAGGTAGATAGGCACAGAGAGACACTCTAGGCAGCAGTCCCCAGGTAGATAGGCAAACAGAGACACTCCAGGCTGCCCTTCCCAGGTAGATAGGCATAGAGAGACACTCGAGGTTGCATCTCCGAGGAAGATAGGCAGGGAGATAGGCACACAGAGACACTCCAGGCTGAACTCCCCAGGTAGATAGGCACACAAACACACTCTAGGCTGCACTCCCCAGGTAGATAGGCACACAGAGACACTCCAGGCTGCATCTCCCAGGTAGACAGGCAGAGAGATAGGCACACAGAGACACTCTAGGCTGCACTCCCCAGGTAGATAGGCACACAGAGACACTCTAGGCTGCACTCCCCAGGTAGATAGGCACACAAAGACACTCTAGGCTGCACTTCCCAAGTAGATAGGCAGACAGAGACACTCGAGGCTGCATCTCCGAGGAATATAGGTAGGGAGATAGGCACACAGAGACACTCAAGGTTGCACACCCCCAGGTAGATAGCACACAGAGACACTGCAGCCTGCAGTCCCCGAGGTAGATAGGCAGAGAGATAGGCACACAGAGACACTAAAGACTGCACTCCACCAGGTAGATAGGCACACAGAGACACTCTAGGCTGCAGTCCCCGAGGTAGATAGGCAGTTCGATAGGCACACAGAGACACTCAAGGCTGAATTACCGTGGTACAAAGACAGTGATGTAGGCATGGAGATAGGCACACAGAAACACTCTAAACTGCACTCCCCAGGTAGATAGGTATAGAGAGACACTCGAGGCTGCATCTCTGAGGAAGATAGGCAGGGAGATAGGCACACAGAGACACTCCAGGCTGAACTCCCCAGGTAGATAGGCACACAAAGACACTCTAGGCTGCACTCCCCAGGTAGATAGGCACACAGAGACACTCTAGGCTGCATCACCCAGGTAAACAGGCAGAGAGATAGGAAGACAGGGACACTCCAGGCTGCACTCCCCAGGTAGATAGGCAAATAGAGACACTCAGGCAGCACTCCCCAGTTAGACAGTCACACAGAGACACTCTAGGCTGCATCTCCGTGGAAGATAGGCAGGGAGATAGGCAGGGAGATAGGCAAACAGAGACACTCTAGGCTGCACTCCCCAGGTAGATAGGCACACAGAGACACTCTAGGCTGCATCTCCGTGGAAGATAGGCAGGGAGATAGGCAGGGAGATAGGCAAACAGAGACACTCTAGGCTGCACTCCCCAGGTAGATAGGCACACAGAGACAGTCTAGGCTGCATCTCCGTGGAAGATAGGCAGGGAGATAGGCAGGGAGATAGGCAAACAGAGACACTCTAGGCTGCACTCCCCAGGTAGATAGGCACACAGAGACACTCGAGGCTGCATCTCCAAGGAAGATAGGCAGGGAGATAGGCACACAGACACATTCTAGGCTGCATCTTCCAGGTAGACAGGCAGGGAGGTAGCCAAGGATATAGGCACACAGAGACACTCCAGGCTGCCAGTCCCCGAGGTAGTTAGGCAGGTAGATAGGCACACCGAGATACTCCTGGCAGCATCCCCGAGGTAGATAGGAACACAGAGACACTCTAGGCTGCATCTCCCAGGTAAACAGGCAGAGAGATAGGAAGACAGAAAACACTCCAGGCTGCACTCCCCAGGTAGATAGGCACACAGAATCACTGTAGGCTGCAGTACCCGAGGTTTATAGGCAGGTTGATAGGTACACAGAGACACTCAAGGCTGCACTCCCCAGGTAGATAGGCAAATAGAGACACTCCAGGCAGCACTCCCCATTTAGATAGGCACACAGAGACACTCTAGGCTGAATCACCAAGGTAGATAGGCAGGGAGATAGGCACACAGAGACACTCAATGCTTCACTCCCCAGTAGATAGGCACACAGAGATACTCTAGGCAGTAGTCCCCAGGTAGATAGGCACACAGAGACACTCTAAGCTGCATCTACCACGTAGACAGGCAGAGAGATAGGCACACAGAGACACTCTAGGCTGCATCTCCGAGGAAGATAGACAGGGAGATAGGCACACAGAGACAGTCTAGGCTGCATCTCCCAGGTAGACAGGCAGAGAGATAGTGACACAGAGACACTCTAGGCTTCACTCCCCAGGTAGATAGGCACACAGAGACACTGCAGGCTGCAGTCCCCGAGGTAGACAGGCAGGGAGATAGGCACACAGAGACACTCTAGGCTGAATCCCCGTGGTACAAAGACAGTGATGTGGGCATGGAGATAGGCACACAGAGACACTATAAACTGCACTCCCCATGTAGATAGGCACAGAGAGACACTCGAGGCTGCATCTCTGAGGAAGATAGGCAGGGAGATAGGCACACAGAGACACTCCAGGCTGCAGTCTCCAGGCAGATAGGCACACAGAGACACTCTAGGCTGCATCTCCCAGGTAAACAGGCAGAGAGATAGGAAGACAGAGACACTCTAAACTGCACTCCCCATGTAGATAGACACAGAGAGACACTCGAGGCTGCATCTCTGAGGATGATAGGCAGGGAGATAGGCACACAGAGACACTCCAGGCTGCAGTCTCCAGGTAGATTGGCACACAGAGACACTCTACGCTGCAGTCCCCGAGGTAGATAGGCAGGGTAGATAGGCACACAGAGACACTTAAGGCTGCACTCCCCAGGTAGATAGGCACACAAAGACACTCTAGGTTGCACTTCCCAAGTAGATAGGCAGACAGAGACACTCGAGGCTGCATCTTCGAGGAATATAGGTAGGGAGATAGGGACACAGAGACACTCAAGGTTGCACACCCCAGGTAGATAGCACACAGAGACACTGCAGCCTGCAGTCCCCGAGGTAGATAGGCAGAGAGATAGGCACACAGAGACACTAAAGACTGCACTCCACCAGGTAGATAGGCACACAGAGACACTCTAGGCTGCAGTCCCCGAGGTAGATAGGCAGTTCGATAGGCACACAGAGACACTCAAGGCTGAATTACCGTGGTACAAAGACAGTGATGTAGGCATGGAGATAGGCACACAGAAACACTCTAAACTGCACTCCCCAGGTAGATAGGTATAGAGAGACACTCGAGGCTGCATCTCTGAGGAAGATAGGCAGGGAGATAGGCACACAGAGACACTCCAGGCTGAACTCCCCAGGTAGATAGGCACACAAAGACACTCTAGGCTGCACTCCCCAGGTAGATAGGCACACAGAGACACTCTAGGCTGCATCACCCAGGTAAACAGGCAGAGAGATAGGAAGACAGGGACACTCCAGGCTGCACTCCCCAGGTAGATAGGCAAATAGAGACACTCCAGGCAGCACTCCCCAGTTAGACAGTCACACAGAGACACTCTAGGCTGCATCTCCGTGGAAGATAGGCAGGGAGATAGGCAGGGAGATAGGCAAACAGAGACACTCTAGGCTGCACTCCCCAGGTAGATAGGCACACAGAGACACTCTAGGCTGCATCTCCGTGGAAGATAGGCAGGGAGATAGGCAGGGAGATAGGCAAACAGAGACACTCTAGGCTGCACTCCCCAGGTAGATAGGCACACAGAGACAGT
This sequence comes from Camelus ferus, assembly GCF_009834535.1. Lineage (NCBI taxonomy): Eukaryota > Metazoa > Chordata > Mammalia > Artiodactyla > Camelidae > Camelus > Camelus ferus. The sequence goes on along the minus strand of NC_045702.1, from coordinate 53,717,613 downwards.
CTAGGCTGCATCTCCGTGGAAGATAGGCAGGGAGATAGGCAGGGAGATAGGCAAACAGAGACACTCTAGGCTGCACTCCCCAGGTAGATAGGCACACAAAGACACTCGAGGCTGCATCTCCGAGGAAGATAGGCAGGGAGATAGGCACACAGACACATTCTAGGCTGCATCTTCCAGGTAGACAGGCAGGGAGGTAGCCAAGGATATAAGCACACAGAGACACTCCAGGCTGCAGTCCCGAGGTAGTTAGGCAGGTAGATAGGCCACACCGAGATACTCCTGGCAGCATCCCCGAGGTAGATAGGAACACAGAGACACTCTAGGCTGCATCTCCCAGGTAAACAGGCAGAGAGATAGGAAGACAGAAACACTCCAGGCTGCACTCCCCAGGTAGATAGGCACACAGAATCACTGTAGGCTGCAGTACCCGAGGTTTATAGGCAGGTTGATAGGTACACAGAGACACTCAAGGCTGCACTCCCCAGGTAGATAGGCAAATAGAGACACTCCAGGCAGCACTCCCCATTTAGATAGGCACACAGAGACACTCTAGGCTGAATCACCAAGGTAGATAGGCAGGGAGATAGGCACACAGAGACACTCAATGCTTCACTCCCCAGTAGATAGGCACACAGAGATACTCTAGGCAGTAGTCCCCAGGTAGATAGGCACACAGAGACACTCTAAGCTGCATCTACCACGTAGACAGGCAGAGAGATAGGCACACAGAGACACTCTAGGCTGCATCTCCGAGGAAGATAGACAGGGAGATAGGCACACAGAGACAGTCTAGGCTGCATCTCCCAGGTAGACAGGCAGAGAGATAGTGACACAGAGACACTCTAGGCTTCACTCCCCAGGTAGATAGGCACACAGAGACACTGCAGGCTGCAGTCCCCGAGGTAGACAGGCAGGGAGATAGGCACACAGAGACACTCTAGGCTGAATCCCCGTGGTACAAAGACAGTGATGTAGGCATGGAGATAGGCACACAGTGACACTCAAGGCGGCACTCCCCAGGTAGATAGGCACAGAGAGACACTCTAGGCAGCAGTACCCAGGTAAATAGGCACACAGAGACACTCCAGGCTGCCCTTCCCAGGTAGATAGGCAGGGAGATAGGCACACAGAGACACTCTAGGTGCATCCCCGTGGTAGGTAGGCACACAGAGACACTCTAGGCTGCAGTCCCTGAGGTTGTTAGGCACACAGAGACACTCAAGGCTTCACTCCCCAGGTAGATAGACACACAGAGACACTCTAGGCTGCAGTCTCCAGTTAGATAGGCACACAGAGACACTCTAGGCTGCAGTCCCAGAGGTAGATAGGCAGGGAGATAGTCAAACAGTGACACTATAGGCTGCATACCCGAGGAAGATAGGCAGGGAGATAGGCAGGGAGATAGACACAGAGAGACATTCTAGGCTTCACTCCCCAGGTAGATAGGCACTCAGAGACACTGCAGGATGCGCTCCGAAGGTAGATAGGCACACAGAGTCACTGTATGCTGCACTCCCGAGGTAGATGGGCACACACAGACACTGTAGGCTTCATCTCCTAGGTAGACAGGCAGAGAGATAGGCAGGGAAATAGGCACACAGAGACAGTCTAGGCTGCAGTCGCCCAGTTAGATAGGCACACAGACACACTCTAGGCTGCACTCCCCAGGTAGATAGGCACACAGAGACACTCTAAGCTGAATCCCCGAGGTACAGAGACAGTGATGTAGGCAGGGAGATAGGCACACAGTGACACTCAAGGCGGCACTCCCCAGGTAGATAGGCACAGAGAGACACTCTAGGCAGCAGTCCCCAGGTAGATAGGCAAACAGAGACACTCCAGGCTGCCCTTCCCAGGTAGATAGGCATAGAGAGACACTCGAGGTTGCATCTCCGAGGAAGATAGGCAGGGAGATAGGCACACAGATGACACTCCAGGCTGAACTCCCCAGGTAGATAGGCACACAAACACACTCTAGGCTGCACTCCCCAGGTAGATAGGCACACAGAGACACTCCAGGCTGCATCTCCCAGGTAGACAGGCAGAGAGATAGGCACACAGAGACACTCTAGGCTGCACTCCCCAGGTAGATAGGCACACAGAGACACTCTAGGCTGCACTCCCCAGGTAGATAGGCACACAAAGACACTCTAGGCTGCAACTTCCCAAGTAGATAGGCAGACAGAGACACTCGAGGCTGCATCTCCGAGGAATATAGGTAGGGAGATAGGCACACAGAGACACTCAAGGTTGCACACCCCAGGGTAGATAGCACACAGAGACACTGCAGCCTGCAGTCCCCGAGGTAGATAGGCAGAGAGATAGGCACACAGAGACACTAAAGACTGCACTCCACCAGGTAGATAGGCACACAGAGACACTCTAGGCTGCAGTCCCCGAGGTAGATAGGCAGTTCGATAGGCACACAGAGACACTCAAGGCTGAATTACCGTGGTACAAAGACAGTGATGTAGGCATGGAGATAGGCACACAGAAACACTCTAAACTGCACTCCCCAGGTAGATAGGTATAGAGAGACACTCGAGGCTGCATCTCTGAGGAAGATAGGCAGGGAGATAGGCACACAGAGACACTCCAGGCTGAACTCCCCAGGTAGATAGGCACACAAAGACACTCTAGGCTGCACTCCCCCAGGTAGATAGGCACACAGAGACACTCTAGGCTGCATCACCCAGGTAAACAGGCAGAGAGATAGGAAGACAGGGACACTCCAGGCTGCACTCCCCAGGTAGATAGGCAAATAGAGACACTCAGGCAGCACTCCTCAGTTAGACAGTCACACAGAGACACTCTAGGCTGCATCTCCGTGGAAGATAGGCAGGGAGATAGGCAGGGAGATAGGCAAACAGAGACACTCTAGGCTGCACTCCCAGGTAGATAGGCACACAGAGACACTCTAGGCTGCATCTCCGTGGAAGATAGGCAGGGAGATAGGCAGGGAGATAGGCAAACAGAGACACTCTAGGCTGCACTCCCCAGGTAGATAGGCACACAGAGACAGTCTAGGCTGCATCTCCGTGGAAGATAGGCAGGGAGATAGGCAGGGAGATAGGCAAACAGAGACACTCTAGGCTGCACTCCCCAGGTAGATAGGCACACAGAGACACTCGAGGCTGCATCTCCGAGGAAGATAGGCAGGGAGATAGGCACACAGACACATTCTAGGCTGCATCTTCCAGGTAGACAGGCAGGGAGGTAGCCAAGGATATAGGCACACAGAGACACTCCAGGCTGCAGTCCCCGAGGTAGTTAGGCAGGTAGATAGGCACACCGAGATACTCCTGGCAGCATCCCCGAGGTAGATAGGAACACAGAGACACTCTAGGCTGCATCTCCCAGGTAAACAGGCAGAGAGATAGGAAGACAGAAACACTCCAGGCTGCACTCCCCAGGTAGATAGGCACACAGAATCACTGTAGGCTGCAGTACCCGAGGTTTATAGGCAGGTTGATAGGTACACAGAGACACTCAAGGCTGCACTCCCCAGGTAGATAGGCAAATAGAGACACTCCAGGCAGCACTCCCCAGTTTAGATAGGCACACAGAGACACTCTAGGCTAGTAGAAATCACCAAGGTAGTAGGCACGGGGAGATAGGCACACAGAGACACTCAATGCTTTCACTCCCCAGTAGATAGGCACACAGGCTACCTCTAGGCAGTAGTCCCCAGGTAGATAGGCACCAGAGACACTCTAAGCTGCATCTCCCGTAGGACAGGCAGAGAGATAGCCACAGAGACACTCTAGGCATCTCGAGGAAGCTCCCCAGGAGATAGGCACACAGAGACTGCAGGCATCTCCCAGGTAGACAGGCAGGAGAGATAGGCACAGAGAGACACTAGGCTTCACTCCCAGGTAGCTAGGCACACAGAGACACTGCAGGCTGCAGTCCCGAGGTAGACAGGCAGGGAGATAGGCACACAGAGACACTCTAGCGATATCCCCGTGGTACAAAGACAGTGATGTAGGCATGGAGATAGGCACACAGAGACACTAAACTGCACTCCCCATGTAGATAGGCACAGAGAGACACTCGAGGCTGCATCTCTGAGGAAGATAGGCAGGGAGATAGGCACACAGAGAACTCCAGGCTGCAGTCTCCAGGCGATAGGCACACAGAGACACTAGGCTGCATCCCAGGTAAACAGGCGAGAGATAGGAAGACAGAGACACTAAAACTGCACTCCCCATGTAGATAGACACAGAGAGACACTCGAGCGGTGCATTCTGAGGATGATAGGCAGGGAGATAGGCACACAGAGACACTCCAGGCTGCAGTCTCCAGGTAGATTGGCAACACAGAGACACTCTACGCTGCAGTCCCCGAGGTAGATAGGCAGGTAGATAGGCACACAGAGACACTTAAGGCTGCACTCCCCAGGTAGATAGGCACACAAAGACACTCTAGGTTGCACTTCCAAGTAGATAGGCAGACAGAGACACTCTAAGCTGATCTACAACGTAGACAGGCAGAGAGATAGGCACACAGAGACACTCTAGGCTGCATCTCCGAGGAAGATAGACAGGGAGATAGGCACACAGAGACAGTCTAGGCTGCATCTCCCAGGTAGACAGGCAGAGAGATAGTGACACAGAGACACTCTAGGCTCACTCCCAGGTAGATAGGCACACAGAGAGACACTGCAGGCTGCAGTCCCCGAGGTAGACAGGCAGGGAGATAGGCACACAGAGACACTCTAGGCTGAATCCCGTGGTACAAAGACAGTGATGGTAGGCATGGAGATAGGCACACAGTGGACACTCAAGGCGGCACTCCCCAGGTAGATAGGCACAGAGAGACACTCTAGGCAGCAGTACCAGGTAAATAGGCACACAGAGACACTCCAGGCTGCCCTTCCCAGGTAGATAGGCAGGGAGATAGGCACACAGAGACACTCTAGGCTGCATCCCCGTGGTAGGTAGGCACACAGAGACACTCTAGGCTGCAGTCCTGAGGTTGTTAGGCACACAGAGACACTCAAGGCTTCACTCCCACAGGTAGTAGATACACAGAGACACTCTAGGCTGCAGTCTACAGTTAGATAGGCAACAGAGACACTCAAGGCTGAATTACCGTGGTACAAAGACAGTGATGTAGGCATGGAGATAGGCACACAGAAACACTCTAAACTGCACTCCCCAGGTAGATAGGTATAGAGACACTCGAGGCTGCATCTCTGAGGAAGATAGGCAGGGAGATAGGCACACAGAGACACTCCAGGTGAACTCCCAGGTAGATAGGCACACAAAGACACTCTAGGCTGCACTCCCCAGGTAGATAGGCACAGAGAGACACTCTAGGCTGCATCACCACAGGTAAACAGGCAGAGAGATAGGAGAAGACAGGGACACTCAGGCTGCACTCCCCAGGTAGATAGGCAAATAGAGACACTCAGGCAGCACTCCTCAGTTAGACAGTCAACAGAGACACTCTAGGCTGCATCTCCGTGGAAGATAGGCAGGGGATAGGCAGGGAGATAGGCAAACAGAGACACTCTAGGCTGCACTCCCAGGTAAGATAGGCACACAGAGACAACTCTAGGCTGCATCGCCGTGGAAGATAGGCAGGGGATAGGCAGGGAGATAGGCAACAAACGAGGACACTCTAGGCTGCACTCCCCAGGTAGATAGGCACACAGAGACAGTCTAGGCTGCATCTGTGGAAGATAGGCAGGGAGATAGGCAGGGAGATAGGCAAACAGAGACACTCTAGGCTGCACTCCCCAGGTAGATAGGCACACAGAGACACTCGAGGCTGCATTCTCCGAGGAAGATAGGCAGGGAGATAGGCACACAGACACATTTCTAGGCTGCATCTTCCAGGTAGACAGGCAGGGAGGTAGCCAAGGATATAGGCACACAGAGACACTCCAGGCAGTCCACGAGTCCCCGAGGTAGTTAGGCAGGTAGATAGGCACACCGAGATACTCCTGGCAGCATCCCCGAGGTAGATAGGAACACAGAGACACTCTAGGCTGCATCTCCCAGGTAAACAGGCAGAGAGATAGGAAGACAGAAACACTCCAGGCTGCACTCCCCAGGTAGATAGGCACACAGAATCATGTAGGCTGCAGTACCCGAGGTATAGGCAGGTTGATAGGTAACAGAGGACACTCAAGGCTGCACTCCCCAGGTAGATAGGCAAATAGAGGGACACTCCAGGCAGCACTCCCCAGTTAGATAGGCACACAGAGACACTCTAGGCTGAATCACCAAGGTAGATAGGCAGGGAGATAGGCACAGAGACACTCAATGCTTCACTTCCCCAGTAGATAGGCACACAGAATACTCTAGGCAGTAGTCCCCAGGTAGATAGGCACACAGAGACACCCTAATGCATCTACCACGTAGACAGGCAGAGAGATAGGCACACAGAGACACTCTAGG